>NC_041382.1:1926633-1959409 GCF_002162155.2 Triticum dicoccoides
TGGGCGCGCGGACGGCGTCGGGGCGGCGTGCGGACGGCGTCTGGGCGGCGGGCGGCGTCGGGGCAGCGGATCGGCACCGATTTGGGCAGCCTGGCAGCGTCGATGAGCTCGGCGTCGTCGGGCGGGCCGGGGGGCAACTGGCGATGAGTTCGTCAAATTTTCCCAAGTGCTACTTATATACCCAGACCTTTGGTCCCGGTTCGTGGCACAAACCGGGACTAAAGGGGGCATTGGTCTCGGTTGGTGGCACCAACCGGGACCATAGGTCTCTTTTCAGCAGTCAAAAGGATATGTGTTGGCGGCCGTGCGTAGCGCTGACCCTACGGGTGGGCTATGATGCGATAGATACACCGTGGCCGGGCATGCTGGGCGCCCGTTTGGTGTCTCGGAACCCTGTACACATCGTCCGGGGCCGTATGTGGAAACCTCGGCCGGACTCCCTGCGGATGGAACCTGGATAGGCGATAAACCTGGACTAGAGCCTTGAGTGTTTAGGTAGGCCGTGGCCGACACCCTCGTTGGGCTTCCGCTTGAAGGTTGCCGACTACATGTCGTGTAAACGGCGATAAGTGGTGAGAGCGTGTGTGGAGAAGTACACCCTTGCAGGGTTAACATCATCTATTCGAATAGCCGTGTCGGCGGTAATGGACTTCTGGGTTGGCTATAACAGTTCATAGACAAGTGAAAGTGGATACTCTAAAACTCGCAAGATAAGTGTGAGTGCTATGGATGGCCTTCTCGTAGGGAGACGGGAGCGGATCCATAGTGGTGTATTGGATGGTGAATATGTGGACTCGTGTGCGCCACCTCAAAGAGTTGCTTGTAGTCGTGGTTCAGGATAGCCACCGAGTCAAAGCTTGATAATGATGCATATGTAGTTAGATCTGATGTAAGTCTTACTGGGTACATTTGGACTCACGTTTGCTTAATTTACGTTTTGCAGAGAGACGTCAGTATCACTAGTAGTTCCGCTTGGACTTTGACGTTTAGCTTGTTACCTCAGCTACGATCTTGTACCCTTGGGAGGGTCTTGTAAATAGTAAGGCTTCTTAGTCCTTTTTTCCATTTGTAGATGTCTGTACTCAGACATGTTAAGCTTCCGCATGTGTTTGACTTGTATGCTCTGAATGTTGGGTCATGAGACCCATGTTTGTAATATCTCGCTCCTCGGAGCCTAATGAATAAATGTTTGAGTCGTAGAGTCTTGTTATGATGCCATGTTGTATTTACACATGTCGAGCATATTTTGTGTATGATTGAAATGCTTGGTATGTGTGGGATCCGACAATCTAGTTGTTTATCCTTGGCAGCTTCTCTTATGGGGAAATATAGTCTTGTGCTTCCATGAGCCATAGTAGTCCGCTACAGCCCGGTTCACCGGAGTCCTGTTAGCGCAGCAGTACTGCTCAGGACACTTGACTGGCCGGCATGTGTTTCACTTCGTTCTCGTGTCTGTCCCTTCGGGGAAATGTCACGCGGTAACATCCGGAGTCCTGCCTAGCCTGCTACAGCCCGGGTTCCCGGAGTCCTGTTAGCCTGGTGCTACAGCCCGGATTTACACGCTGCTGACCGACATGCTCGATGTGATTCATGTAAGCCTGTCCCCATAGGTTAGTGCCGCTTTGGGTTCACGACTAGCCATGTCGGCCCGGGTTCTCTGTCATATGGATGCTAGCGACACTATCATATACGTGAGCCAAAAGATGCAAACGGTCCCGGGCCATGGTAATGTGATACCCGTGGGAATACTGTGTGTGAGGCCGCAAAGTGATATGAGGTGTTATCGGCTAGATCGACGTGACTTGGAATCGGGGTCCTGACAGCTTTGGTATCAGAGCCTGACTGCCTGTAGGATTACCAAGCCAAACTGGTCGAAGTCGAGTCTAGAAATGCTTTAGTTATGTAAGGGAATTGATTGTGGAAGGGAACGTAAGGCTCTTTTTACTCCTTTACCTTATGTCCTTCTGATCTGAGTCAGCCTCTTCTTTTCTACGGGGATTAAGAACTAGGCATTCTCATCTATCTATCAGGATGACGTGTTCTAATCCATAGACTTATAGAATTGATAGTTTCAAGCCTCAGTTCCATTCCTACTACTTCCGTATGTTGACAGTTGATCTCGGAACCTTGATATTGTGTTGTTGAGTGGTTATGCCACTATTTTGCAGGATGTCTCAAATAATTTTGAGCATTTACAGCCGTTATGTTGTCCGAGTCATCCCAGGTCTCTAACTAGTCTGTGGCATTTGCAAATCCCTTCTTCCCGTTTCCGATGTCCTTTTGGGCCAGATTAAGCACACTAGTGGTCTGTTGAGGTACTCTACTCCTTGACATATATGTTCGAGCTATTATTATGACCCTAGGTGTTTAGGGAGTCACCTAGTAATCTAGCCATGTTTTGTGTTCCTGGTGTGATGATTCTGGCCATCATTCTCGCAAGCATCCCGTGATGTTATTAGTTAGTAGGTATTCTATTCCTGGGTTCTTGAACCCGAGATTCACCTTCCTTAATTCATGTTGATAGTGCTTGCTAGTTCCTTTAGGATAATTAGTAACCCTTGTGATAGTCCTCGAGGTCCATGGTATATCATTCTTCCAGATATCCTGAACCATTCTTGGCAGAAGTTCTTTGAACCAAAAGATCACAACTAGAGTGCTCTTGATGAGTTCTCCATTATACTTGTGACTCTGCCAATCCTACCTCTCTACATGGGTTATCCGGAAGAAATATGTTGAACTCGTTCGACAAGTTAATCTATGCATCCACAACTTAGAAAGTTATATGTTCCATGAGTTGCCCCTCTTTAGTTGTTTCCTGACCTTCGGATATCAATTGATAGTCAAGGGTATGCGTGCATTCGTCCAACGATGCCTATTATTCTTGTGGTCCGTCAAGCCATTCTATTCTAGAATGACTAGGAGAAACAAACTCCAGTACCTCATCCATATCTAGGATTGGGTCAAAGCAGTTGTATTCCGCAGATCAAAATGCCAATCCAGCTTTTGATTATGTTCTACCCTGAAGTATAGCCCTCTTTATGTCAGGCATATCATAGGAATTGCACAACCTCCTATGAACTCTTGATACAGTGGTACTTCTCGCCATCATCGTTCATGTTGGGGAACGTAGCAGAAATTCAAAATTTTCCTACGCGTCACCAAGATCTATCTATGGAGAAACCAGCTACGAGTAGAAGGAGAGTGCATCTACATACCCTTGTAGATCGCTAAGCGGAAGCGTTCAAGTGAACGGGGTTGATGGAGTCGTACTCGTCGTGATTCAGATCACCGATGATCCTAGTGCCGAACGGACGGCACCTCCGCGTTCAACACACGTACAGCCCGGTGACGTCTCCCACGCCTTGATCCAGCAAGGAGAGAGGGAGAGGTTGAGGAAGACTCCATCCAACAGCAGCACAACGGCATGGTGGTGGTGGAGGAGCGTGGCAATCCCGCAGGGCTTCGCCAAGCACCATGGGAGAGGAGGAGGAGGAGGAGAGGCAGGGCTGCACCAAGAGAGATCAAATCGCGTGTTATGGGCAGCCCCATGCCTCAATATATATAGGGGGGAAGGGGGCTGCGCCCCCTTTAGGGTTTTCCCACCCCCTAGGGGCGGCGGCCAGCCCTAGATGGGTTTTGGGATGCGGCCAAGAGGGGGGGGGGAAGGAGTCCACCCTCCCCAAGGCACCTCGGAGGTGCCTTCCCCTTTGAGGACTCTTCCCTCTAGGGTTCCCTAGGCGCATGGGCCTCTTGGGGCTGGTGCCCTTGGCCCATGTAGGCCAAGGCGCACCCCCTACAGCCCATGTGGCCCCCCGGGGCAGGTGGCCCCACCCGGTGGGCCCCCGGGACCCTTCCGGTGGTCCCGGTACAATACCGATGACCCCGAAACTTGTCCCGATGGCCGAAACAGGACTTCCTATATATAAATCTTTACCTCCGGACCATTCCGGAACTCCTCGTGACGTCCGGGATCTCATCCAGGACTCCGAACAACATTCGGTAACCACATACAAGCTTCCTTTATAACCCTAGCGTCATCGAACCTTAAGTGTGTAGACCCTACGGGTTCGGGAGACATGCAGACATGACCGAGACGTTCTCCGGTCAATAACCAACAGCGGGATCTGGATACCCATGTTGGCTCCCACATGTTCCACGATGATCTCATCGGATGAACCACGATGTCAAGGACTCAATCGATCCCGTATACAATTCCCTTTGTCTAGCGGTATTTTACTTGCCCGAGATTCGATCGTCAGTATCCAATACCTTGTTCAATCTCGTTACCGGCAAGTCACTTTACTCGTTCCGTAACACATCATCCCGTGATCAACTCCTTGGTCACATTGCGCATATGATGATGTCCTACCGAGTGGGCCCAGAGATACCTCTCCGTTTACACGGAGTGACAAATCCCAGTCTCGATCCGCATAAAACAATAGATACTTTCGGAGATACCTGTAGTGCACCTTTATAGTCACCCAGTTACGTTGTGACGTTTGATACACCCAAAGCACTCCTACGGTATCCAGGAGTTACACGATCTCATGGTCAAAGGAAGATATACTTGACATTGGCAAAGCTCTAGCAAATGAACTACACGATCTTTTGTGCTAGTCTTAGGATTGGGTCTTGTCCATCACATCATTCTCCTAATGATGTGATCCCCTTATCAACGACATCCAATGTCCATAGCCAGGAAACCATGACTATCTGTTGATCACAACGAGCTAGTCAACTAGAGGCTCACTAGGGACATATTGTGGTCTATGTATTCACACGTGTATTACGATTTCCGGATAATACAGTTATAGCATGAATAAAAGACAATTATCATGAACAAGGAAATATAATAATAATACTTTTATTATTGCCTCTAGGGCATATTTTCAACAGTCTCCCACTTGCACTAGAGTCAATAATCTAGTGCACATCGCCATGTGATTAACACTCATAGGTCACATCGCCATGTGATTAATACCCAAGAGTTTACTAGAGTCAGTAGTCTAGTTCACATCACTATGTGATTAACACTCAATGAGTTTTATGTTTGATCATGTTGCTTGTGAGAGAGGTTTTAGTCAACGGGTCTGAACCTTTCAGATCCGTGTGTGCTTTACAAATCTCTATGTCATCTCCTAGATGCAGCTACCACGCTCTATTTGGAGCTATTCCAAACAACTGTTCTACTTGGAGCTATTCTAAATTATTGCTCCATTATATGTATCCGGTCTCTCTACTCAGAGCTATCCGGATAGGTGTCAAGCTTGCATCGTCGTAACCTTTACGACGAACTCTTTTACCACCTCCATAATCGAGAAAATTCCTTAGTCCATTAGTTACTAAGGATAACTTTGACCGTTGTCCTGTGAGCCATTCTTGGATCACTCTTGTACCCCTTGACTGACTCATGGCAAGGCACACTTCAGGTGCGGTACACAGCATAGCATACTGAAGAGCCTACGTCTTAAGCATAGGGGACGACCTTCGTCCTTTCTCTCTATTCTGCCGTGGTCGAGCTTTAAGTCTTAACTTCGTACCTTACAACTCAGGCAAGAACTCCTTCTTTGACTGGTCCATCTTGAACACCTTCAAGATCATGTCAAGGTATGTGCTCATTTGAAAGTATTATTAAGCATTTTGATCTATCCTTATAGATCTTGATGCTCAATGTTCAAGTAGCTTAATCCAGGCTTTCCATTGAAAAACACTTTCAAAATAACCCTATATGCTTTCTAGAAATTCTACATCATTTCTGATCATCAATATGTCAACAACATATATTCATCAGAAATTCTATAGTGCTCCCACTCACTTCTTTGGAAATACAAGTTTCTCATAAACTTTGTACAAACCCAAAATCTTTGATCATCATCAAAGCATACATTCCAACTCCGAGATGCTCACTCCAGTCCTTAGAAGGATTGCTGGAGCTTTGCATACTTATTAGCATCTTTCGGGATTGACAAAACCTTCCGGTTGTATCACATACAACCTTTCCTCAAAAAAATCGTCGAGGAAACAATGTTTTGACATCCTATCTGCAAGATTTCATAAATAATGCAGTAATCGCTGATATAATTCCAACAGACTCTTAGCATCGCTACAAGTGAGAAAATCTCATCGTAGTCAACTCCTTGAACTTGTCGGAAAACATCTTAACGACAAGTCGAGCTTTAATGGTAATTCTTACCATCATTGTCTGTCTTCCTTTTAAAATCCATCCGTACTCATTTGCCTTACGACCATCGAGCCGTTCTGCCAAAGTCTTCACTTTGTTTTCATACATGGATCCTCTCTCGGATTTTATGGCCTCAAGCCATTTATCGGAATCCGGGCCCACCATTGCTTCTCCATAGCTCGTAGGTTCATTGTTGTCCAGCAACATGACTTCCAAGACAGGATTACGTACCACTCTGAAGTAGTACGCATCCTTGTCATCCCACGAGGTTTGGTAGTGACTTGATCCGAAGTTTCATGATCAATATCATAAGCTTCCACTTCAATTGGTGTAGGTGCCACAGGAACAACTTCCTGTGCCCTGCCACACACTAGTTGAAGAGACGGTTCAATAACCTCATCAAGTCTCCACCATCCTCCCACTCAACTCTTTCGAGAGAAACCTTTCCTCGAGAAAGGACCCGATTCAAGAAACAATCCATATTGCTTTCGGATCTGAATTAGGAGGTATACCCAACTGTTTTGGGTGTCCTATGAAGATGCATTTTATCCGCTTTGGGTTCGAGCTTAATCCTGAAACTTTTCACATAAGCGTCGCAGCCCCAAACCTTTAAGAAACGACAACTTAGGTTTCTCTAAACCATAATTCATACGGTGTCATCTCAACGGAATTACGTGGTGCCCTATTTAAAGTGAATGTGGTTGTCTCTAATGCCTAACCCATGAACAATAGTGGTAATTCGATAAGAGACATCATGGTATGCATCATATCCAATAGGGTGCAGTTATGATGTTCGGACACATCATCACACTATGGTGTTCCAGGCTGTATTAATTGTGAAACTATTTCCACAATGTCTTAATTCTGTGCCAAACTCGTAATTCAGATATTCATCTCTATGATCATATCACAGACATTTTATCCTCTTGTCACAATGATCTTCTACTTCACTCTGAAATTATTTGAACCATTCAATAATTCAGACTTGTGTTTCATCAAGTAAATATTCTCAACATCTACTCGAATCATCTGTGAAGTAAGAACATAACGATATTCACTGCATGCCTCAGCACTCATTGGACTGCACACATCAAAATGTGTTGCTTCCAATAAGTTGCTATCTTGTTCCATTTTACTGAAACCGAGGCTTTTCAGTCATCTTGCCTAAGTGGTATGATTTGCATATCTCAAGTGATTCAAAATCAAGTGAGTCCAAACGATCCATTTGCATGGAGTTTCTTCATGCATATATACCAATAGACATGGTTCGCATGTCTCAAACTTTTCAAAAATGAGTTAGTCCAAAGATCCATCAACATGGAGCTTCTTCATGCGTTTTATACCAATATGACTTACATGGCAGTGCCACAAGCAAGTGGTACTATCATTACTATCTTATATCTTTTGGCATGAAAATGTGTATCCCTACGATCAAAATTCAATAAACCATTCCTTTAGGTGCAAGAGCACTTATTCAGGTTTAATACTAATCTTGATGGTAGAGGGAGCGTGCGATGTTAGATCACATCAAACTTGGAAACACTTCCAACACGTATCGTCAGCTCACCTTTAGCTAGTCTCCGTTTATTCCGTAGCTTTTATTTCGAGTTACTAACACTTAGCAACCGAACCGGTATCCAATACCCTGGTGCTACTAGGAGTACTAGTAAAGTACACATTAACATAATGTATATCCAATATACTTCTATCGACCTTGCCAGCCTTCTCATCTACCAAGTATCTAGGGTAATCTTGCTCCAGTGGTTGTTCCCCTTATTACAGAAGCACTTAGTCTCGGGTTTGGGTTCAACCTCGGGTTTCTTCATTGGTGCAGCAGCTGATTTGTCATTTCATGAAGTATCCCTTCTTTCCCTTGCCCTTCTTGAAACTAGTGGTTTCATCAACCATCAACAATTGATGCTCCTTCTTGATTTCTACTTTCGCGATGTCAAACAACGCGAATACCTCAAGGATCATCATCTCTATCCTTGATATGTTATAGTTCATCACGAAGCTCTAGCAGCTTGGTGGCAATGACTTTGGGGAAACATCACTATCTCATCTGGAAGATCAACTCCCACTAGATTCAAGTGATTGTTGTACTCAGACAATCTGAGCACAAGCTCAACGATTGAGATTTTCTCCCTTAGTTTGCAGGCTAAGAAAATCGTCGGAGGTCTTATACCTCTTGACGTGAGCACGAGCCTGAAATCCCAATTTCAGCCCTCGAAACATCTCATACGTTCCGCGACGTTTCGAAAAACGTCTTTGGTGCCTCTACTCTAAACCGTCTAACTGAACTATCACGTAGTTATCAAAACGTGTATGTTCGATGTTCGAAACATCCACAAATGACGTTTGGGGTTCAGCACACTAAGCAGTGCATTAAGGACATAAGCGTTCTAGTGTCCGCATAATCGCTACTTTCAACTTTCAACTATATTTTCTCTAGGAACATATCTAAAATAGTAGAACTAAAGCGCGAGCTACGACATAATTTGCAAAGAGTCTTTTGACTATGTTCAAGATAATTATGTTCATCTTATGAACTCCCACTCAGATAGACATCCCTCTGGTCATCTAAGTGATTACAAGATCCGAGTCAACTAGGCCGTGTCCGATCATCACGTGAGACGGACTAGTCATCATCGATGAACATCTTCATGTTGATCGTATCTACCATACGACTCATGCTCGACCTTTCGGTCTCCGTGTTCCGAGGCCATGTCTGCACATGCTAGGCTCGTCAAGTTAACCCTAAGTGTTTTCGCTGTGTAAAACTGTCTTACACCCGTTGTATGTGAACGTAAGAATCCATCACACCCGATCATCACGTGGTGCTTAGAAGCGACGAACTGTAGCAACGGTGCACAGTTAGGGGAGAACACTTCTTGAAATTTGTAAGGGATCATCTTATTTACTACCGTCGTCCTAAGTAAACAAGATGCCTAAACATGATAAACATCACATGCAATCAAAATAGTGTAGTCACATGATATGGCCAATATCATATAGCTCCTTTGATCTTCATCTTCGGGGCTCCATGATCATCTTGTCACCGGCATGACACCATGATCTCCATCATCATGATCTCCATCATCGTGTCTTCATGAAGTTGTCACGCCAACGACTACTTCTACTTCTATGACTAACGCATTTAGCAATAAAGTAAAGTAGTTTACATGGCGTTCTTCAATGACACGCAGGTCATACAAAAAATAAAGACAACTCCTATGGCTCCTGCCGGTTGTCATACTCATCGACATGCAAGTCGTGAATCCTATTACAAGAACATGATCAATCTCATACATCACATATCATTCATCACATTCTTCTTGGCCATATCACATCACATAGCATACCCTGCAAAAACAAGTTAGACGTCCTCTAATTGTTGTTGCATGTTTTATGTGGCTGCTATGGGTTTCTAGCAAGAACGTTTCTTACCTACGCAAAACCACAACGTGATATGCCAATTGCTATTTACCCTTCACAAGGACCCTTTTCATCGAATCCGTTCCGACTAAAGTGGGAGAGACTGGCACCCGCTAGCCACCTTATGCACCAAGTGCATGTCAATCGGTGGAACCTGTCTCACGTAAGAGTACGTGTAAGGTCGGTCCGGGCCGCTTCATCCCACAATACCGTCGAAACAAGATTGGACTAGTAACGGTAAGCATATTGAACAACATCAACGCCCACAACTACTTTGTGTTCTACTCGTGCAAAGAATCTATGCAATAGACCTAGCTCATGATGCCACTGTTGGGGAACGTAGCAGAAATTCAAAATTTTCCTACGCGTCACCAAGATCTATCTATGGAGAAACCAGCTACGAGTAGAAGGAGAGTGCATCTACATACCCTTGTAGATCGCTAAGCGGAAGCGTTCAAGTGAACGGGGTTGATGGAGTCGTACTCGTCGTGATTCAGATCATCGATGATCCTAGTGCCGAACGGACGGCACCTCCGCGTTCAACACACGTACAGCCCGGTGACGTCTCCCACGCCTTGATCCAGCAAGGAGAGAGGGAGAGGTTGAGGAAGACTCCATCCAACAGCAGCACAACGGCATGGTGGTAGTGGAGGAGCGTGGCAATCCCGCAGGGCTTCGCCAAGCACCATGGGAGAGGAGGAGGAGGAGGAGAGGCAGGGCTGCACCAAGAGAGATCAAATCGCGTGTTATGGGCAGCCCCATGCCTCAATATATATAGGGGGGAAGGGGGCTGCGCCCCCTTTAGGGTTTTCCCACCCCCTAGGGGCGGCGGCCAGCCCTAGATGGGTTTTGGGATGCGGCCAAGAGGGGGGGGGAAGGAGTCCACCCTCCCCAAGGCACTTCGGAGGTGCCTTCCCCTTTGAGGACTCTTCCCTCTAGGGTTCCCTAGGCGCATGGGCCTCTTGGGGCTGGTGCCCTTGGCCCATGTAGGCTAAGGCGCACCCCCTACAGCCCATGTGGCCCCCCGGGGCAGGTGGCCCCACCCGGTGGGCCCCCGGGACCCTTCCGGTGGTCCCGGTACAATACCGATGACCCCGAAACTTGTCCCGATGGCCGAAACAGGACTTCCTATATATAAATCTTTACCTCCGGACCATTCCGGAACTCCTCGTGACGTCCGGGATCTCATCCGGGACTCCGAACAACATTCGGTAACCACATACAAGCTTCCTTTATAACCCTAGCGTCATCGAACCTTAAGTGTGTAGACCCTACGGGTTCGGGAGACATGCAGACATGACCGAGACGTTCTCCGGTCAATAACCAACAGCGGGATCTGGATACCCATGTTGGCTCCCACATGTTCCACGATGATCTCATCGGATGAACCACGATGTCAAGGACTCAATCGATCCCGTATACAATTCCCTTTGTCTAGCGGTATTTTACTTGCCCGAGATTCGATCGTCGGTATCCAATACCTTGTTCAATCTCGTTACTGGCAAGTCACTTTACTTGTTCCGTAACACATCATCCCGTGATCAACTCCTTGGTCACATTGCGCATATGATGATGTCCTACCAAGTGGGCCCAGAGATACCTCTCCGTTTACACGGAGTGACAAATCCCAGTCTCGATCCGCATAAAACAATAGATACTTTCGGAGATACCTGTAGTGCACCTTTATAGTCACCCAGTTACGTTGTGACGTTTGATACACCCAAAGCACTCCTACGGTATCCAGGAGTTACACGATCTCATGGTCAAAGGAAGATATACTTGACATTGGCAAAGCTCTAGCAAATGAACTACACGATCTTTTGTGCTAGTCTTAGGATTGGGTCTTGTCCATCACATCATTCTCCTAATGATGTGATCCCGTTATCAACGACATCCAATGTCCATAGCCAGGAAACCATGACTATCTGTTGATCACAACGAGCTAGTCAACTAGAGGCTCACTAGGGACATATTGTGGTCTATGTATTCACACGTGTATTACGATTTCCGGATAATACAGTTATAGCATGAATAAAAGACAATTATCATGAACAAGGAAATATAATAATAATACTTTTATTATTGCCTCTAGGGCATATTTCCAACAGTTCATTCCTCGGCCTCCGTGTTATTGTAACTGGAATGCCGACAAGTGAATCGTGATGTATGAAATCAATACTCCGAGCAACTCGTTGCTTGGTAGTAAATGGACAATATTCTCATTCTTAGTGTGTTGGTTATTGAACTACCATTCTAAGATTGATCGTGCTACCTATTCCATATTTCCGGAGCACTATTCGATCAATGAGTTAGGATTGTGTCAAACCCTTGCTCTATTGATCACATCGTCTTGCCTCGCAAAGCAAGATTGTTCTCGAGCTTAATAACATATCAGTGGGTTGTGATTTTCCAAATATCTTCTTGGAAGTATCACCAGGTTGTCACCTGATCGCTAAGTTGAGTTCGTGATCAAGTTGGTTTCTTGTAGCCACCCTTTTCTCCAAGAATCTGTGTTGGATACGCCTAAGCTAGTTGGTTAAGCTTAACAACAACTTGGAGAGTTGGAAGATAAAAGCTTGTCTTGCTTAGTTCGTGTTAAGGGATATCTTTTGTGTGTGTGTGTTGAAGAAAGATGATATCTTCATCGATTGGTCCTCGTGATCAGTTATTGGATCTATTGCCTTGTCCAAACTTGTTGGAAATATGCCCTAGAGGCAATAATAAAAGGGTTATTATTATATTTCCTTGTTCATGATAATTGTCTTTTATTCATGCTATAATTGTGTTATCCGGAAATCGTAATACATGTGTGAATACTTAGACACCAACATGTCCCTAGTAAGCCTCTAGTTGACTAGCTCGTTGATCAACAGATAGTCATGGTTTCCTGACTATGGACATTGGATGTCATTGATAACGAGATCACCTCATTAGGAGAATGATGTGATGGACAAGACCCAATCCTAAACATAGCACAAGATCGTATAGTTCGTTTGCTAGAGTTTTCCAATGTCAAGTATCTTTTCCTTAGACCATGAGATCGTGTAACTCCCGGATACCGTAGGAGTGCTTTGGGTGTATCAAACGTCACAACATAACTGGGTGACTATAAAGGTATACTACGGGTATCTCGGAAAGTGTCTGTTGGGTTGACACGGATCAAGACTGGGATTTGTCACTCCGTATGACGGAGAGGTATCACTGGGCCCACTCGGTAATGCATCATCAGAATGAGCTCAAAGTGACCAAGTGTCTGGTCACGGGATCATGCATTACGGTACGAGTAAAGTGACTTGCCGGTAACGAGATTGAACAAGGTATTGGGATACTGACGATCGAATCTCGGGCAAGTAGCATACTGATTGACAAAGGGAATTGTATACGGGGTTGCTTGAATCCTCGACATCGTGGTTCATCCGATGAGATCATCAAGGAGAATGTGGGAGCCAACATGGGTATCCAAATCCCGCTATTGGTTATTGACCGGAGAGCGATCTCGGTCATGTCTACATGTCTCCCGAACCCGTAGGGTCTACACACTTAAGGTTCGGTGACGCTAGGGTTGTAGGGATATGTATATGCAGTAACCCGAATGTTGTTTGGAGTCCCAGATGAGATCCAGGACGTCACGAGGAGTTCCGGAATGGTACGGAGGTAAAGAATTATATATGGGAAGTCTTGTTTTGGTCGCCGGAAAGGTTTCGCGCATTATCGATATTGTACCGGGAGTGCCGAAAGGGGTCCGAGGGTCCACCAAAGGGGTCCACCTGCCCCGGGGGGCCACATGGGCTGTAGGGGTGTGCGCCTTGGCCTATATGGGCCAAGGGCACCACCCCCAAGAGGCCCATGCGCCAAGAGATAAGGGAAAGGAAGAGTCCTAAAGGGGGAAGGCACCTCCTAGGTGCCTTGGGGAGGATGGACTCCTCCCTGGCCGCACCCTTCCTTGGAGGAAGGGCCAAGGCTGCGCCCCCCCTCTCCCTTGGCCCTATATATAGTGGGGGGAAGGTAGGGCAGCCACACCTGAGCCCTGGCGCCTCCCTCTCCCTCTCCAACACCTCCTCCTCCTCCGTAGAGCTTGGCGAAGCCCTGACGGAGTACTGCAGCTCCACCACCACCACGCCGTCGTGCTGCTGCTGGAGCCATCTTCCTCAACCTCTCCTTCCCCTTGCTGGATCAAGAAGGAGGAGACGTCACGCTGACCGTACGTGTGTTGAACGCGGAGGTGCCGTCCGTTCGGCGCTAGGATCTCCGGTGATTTGGATCACGTCAAGTATGACTCCCTCATCCCCGTTCCTTGAACGCTTCCGCTCGCGATCTACAAAGGTATGTAGATGCATCCGATCACTCGTTGTTAGATGAACTCCTAGATGGATCTTGGTGAAACCGTAGGAAAATTTTTGTTTTCTGCAACGTTCCCCAACAGTGGTATCAGAGCTAGGTCTATGCGTAGTTCTCTTGCACGAGTAGAACACAATTTGTTGTGGGCGTTGATGTTGTCAACTTTCTTGCCGCTACTAGTCTTATCTTGCTTCAATGGTATTGTGGGATGAAGCGGCCTGGACCAACCTTACATGTACGCTTACGTGAGACCGGTTCCACCGACTGACATGCACTAGTTGCATAAGGTGGCTGGCGGGTGTCTGTCTCTCCCACTTTAGTTGGAGCGGATTCGATGAAAAGGGTCCTTATGATGGGTAAATAGAAGTTGACAGATCATGTTGTGGCTTTAACATAGGTAAGAAAACATTCTTGCTAGAACCCTATTTCAGCCATGTAAAACTTGCAACAACAATTAGAGGACGTCTAACTTGTTTTTGCAGCAAGTGCTTTGTGATATGATATGGCCAAAGTTGTGATGAATGATGAATGATATATATGTGATGTATGAGATGTTCATGCTATTGTAATAGGAATCACGACTTGCATGTCGATGAGTATGACAACCGGCAGGAGCCAAAGGAGTTGTCTTTATTTTTTGTATGACCTGCGTGTCATTGAGAAACGCCATGTAAATTACTTTACTTTATTGCTAAACCTGTTAGCCATAGTAGTAGAAGTAATAGTTGGCGAGCAACTTCATGGAGACACGATGATGGAGATCATGATGATGGAGATCATGGTGTCATGCCGGTGACAAGATGATCATGGAGCCCCAAGATGGAGATCAAAGGAGCTATGTGATATTGGCCATATCATGTCACTATTATTATTTGATTGCATGTGATGTTTATCATGTTTTTGCATCTTGTTTGCTTAGAACGACGGTAGTAAATAAGATGATCCCTCATAATAATTTCAAGAAAGTGTTCCCCCTAACTGTGCACCGTTGCGACAGTTTGTTGTTTCGAAGCACCACGTGATGATCGAGTGTGATAGATTCCAACGTTCACATACAACGGGTGTAAGACAGATTTACACGTGCAAACACTTAGGTTGACTTGACGAGCCTATCATGTACAGACATGGCCTCGGAACACAGAAGACCGAAAGGTCGAGCATGAGTCGTATAGAAGATACGATCAACATGAAGATGTTCACCGATGTTGACTAGTCCGTCTCACGTGATGATCGGACACGGCCTAGTTAACTCGGATCATGTTATACTTAGATTATAGGAGGGATGTCTATCTAAGTGGGAGTTCATTGAATAATTTGATTAGATGAACTTAATTATCATGAACTTAGTCTAAAATCTTTACAATATGTCTTGTAGATCAAATGGCCAACGTAGTCCTCAACTTCAACGCGTTCCTAGAGAAAACCAAGCTGAAAGACGATGGCAGCAACTACACGGACTGGGTCCGGAACCTGAGGATCAACCTCATAGCTGCCAAGAAAGATTATGTCCTACAAGCACCACTGGGCGACGCACATGTTCTCCCTGCAGAACAAGACGTTATGAACGCTTGGCAGGCACGTACCGATGACTACTCCCTCATTCAGTGCGGCATGCTTTACAGCTTAGAGCCGGGGCTCCAAAAGCATTTTGAGAGACACGGAGCATATGAGATGTTCGAAGAGCTGAAAATGGTTTTCCAAGCTCATGCCCGGGTCGAGAGATATGAAGTCTCCGACAAATTCTTCAGCTGTAAGATGGAGGAAAATAGTTCTGTCAATGAGCACATACTCACAATGTCTGGGTTACATAACCGCTTGACTCAGCTGGGAGTTAATCTCCCGGATGATGCGGTCATTGAAAGAATCCTTCAGTCGCTTCCATCGAGCTACAAGAGCTTTGTGATGAACTTCAATATGCAGGGGATGGAAAAGACCATTCCTGAAGTATTTGCAATGCTGAAATCAGCAGAGGTAGAAGTCAAAAAGGAACATCAAGTGTTGATGGTGAATAAAACCACTAAGTTCAAGAAAGGCAAGGGTAAGAAAACCTTCAAGAAGGACGGCAAGGGAGTTGCCACGCCCGGCAAGCAAGCTGCCGTGAAGAAGCCAAAGAATGGACCCAAGCCCGAGACTGAGTGCTTTTATTGCAAGGAAAGTGGTCACTGGAAGCGGAACTGCCCCAAATACTTAGCAGACAAGAAGGCCGGCAAAACGAAAGGTATATGTGATATACATGTAATTGGTGTGTACCTTACCAGTACTCGTAGTAGCTCCTGGGTATTTGATACCGGTGCAGTTGCTCACATTTGTAACTCAAAGCAGGAGCTGCGGAATAAGCAGAGACTGGCGAAGGACGAGGTGACGATGCACGTCGGGAATGGTTCCAAGGTCGATGTGATCGCCGTCGGCACGCTACCTCTACATTTACCTACGGGATTAGTTTTGAACCTCAATAATTGTTATTCAGTGCCAAGTTTGAGCATGAACATTGTATCAGGATCTCGTTTAATTCGAGATGGCTACTCATTTAAATCCGAGAATAATGGTTGTTCTATTTATATGAGAGATATGTTTTATGGTCATGCTCCGATGGTGAATGGTTTATCCTTAATGAATCTCGAGCGTAATGCTACACATGTTCATAGTGTGAGTACCAAAAGATGTAAGATTGATAATGATAGTCCCACATACTTGTGGCACTGCCGCCTTGGTCACATAGGTGTCAAACGCATGAAGAAGCTCCATGCTGATGGACTTTTAGAGTCTCTTGATTACGAATCATTTGACACGTGCGAACCATGCCTCATGGGTAAAATGACCAAGACTCCGTTCTCAAGAACAATGGAGCGAGCAACCAACTTATTGGAAATCAAACATAATGATGTGTGCGGTCCAATGAGTGTTGAGGCTCGCGGTGGCTATCGTTATGTTCTCACCCTCACTGATGACTTGAGTAGATATGGGTATGTCTTACTTAATGAAACACAAGTCTGAGACCTTTGAAAAGTTCAAGGAATTTCAGAGTGAGGTTGAGAATCAACGTGACAGGAAAATCAAGTTCCTGCGATCAGATCGTGGAGGAGAATACTTGAGTCATGAGTTTGGCACACACTTAAGAAAATGTGGAATAGTTTCACAGCTCACGCCGCCTGGAACACCTCAGCGTAATGGTGTGTCCAAACGTCGTAATCGCACTCTATTAGATATGGTGCGATCTATGATGTCTCTTGCCGATTTACCGCTATCTTTTTGGGGGTATGCTTTAGAGACTGCCGCATTCACTTTAAATAGGGCTCAGTCGAAATCCGTTGAGACGACACCGTATGAATTATGGTTTGGGAAGAAACCTAAGCTGTCGTTTCTGAAAGTTTGGGGATGCGATGCTTATGTCAAGAAACTTCAACCTGAAAAGCTCGAACCCAAGTCGGAAAAATGCGTCTTCATAGGATACCCTAAAGAAACTATTGGGTATACCTTCTACCTCAGATCCGAAGGCAAGATCTTTGTTGCCAAGAATGGATCCTTTCTAGAGAAGGAGTTTCTCTCGAAAGAAGTAAGTGGGAGGAAAGTAGAACTTGATGAAGTATTACCTCTTGAACCGGAAAATGGCGCAACTCAAGAAAATGTTCCTGAGGTGCCTGCACCGACAAGAGAGGAAGTTAATGATGATGATCATGAAACTTCAGATCAAGTTGCTACTGAACTTCGTAGGTCCACATGGACACGTTCGCACTAGAGTGGTACGGCAACCCTGTCTTGGAAATCATGTTGTTAGACAACAGTGAACCTTCGAACTATGAAGAAGCGATGGCGGGCCCGGATTCCGACAAATGGCTAGAATCCATGAAATCCGAGATAGGATCCATGTACGAAAACGAAGTATGGACTTTGACTGACTTGCCTGTTGAGCGGCGAGCCATAGAAAATAAATGGATCTTTAAGAAGAAGACAGACGCGGATGGTAATGTGACCATCTATAAAGCTCGGCTTGTCGCTAAGGGTTATCGACAAGTTCAAGGGGTTGACTACGATGAGACTTTCTCACCGGTAGCGAAGCTAAAGTCCGTCCAAATCATGTTAGCAATTGCCGCATTCTATGATTATGAAATATGGCAAATGGACGTCAAAACGGCATTCCTTAATGGTTTCCTTAAGGAAGAATTGTATATGATGCAGCCGGAAGGTTTTGTCGATCCTAAGTATGCTGACAAGGTGTGCAAGCTCCAACGCTCGATTTATGGGCTAGTGCAAGCATCTCGGAGTTTGAACATTCGCTTTGATGAGATGATCAAAGCGTTTGGGTTTATGCAGACTTATGGAGAAGCCTGCGTTTACAAGAAAGTGAGTGGGAGCTCTGTAGCATTTCTCATATTATATGTAGATGACATACTTTTGATGGGAAATAATATAGAGCTTTTGGACAGCATTAAGGCCTACTTGAATAAGAGTTTTTCAATGAAGGACCTTGGAGAAGCTGCTTATATATTAGGCATCAAGATCTACAGAGATAGATCAAGACGCCTCATAGGTCTTTCACAAAGCACATACCTTGATAAGATATTGAAGAAGTTCAATATGGATCACTCTAAGAAAGGGTTCTTGCCTGTGTTGCAAGGTGTGAAATTGAGCTCAGCTCAATGTCCGACCACGGCAGAAGATACAGAAGAGATGAGTGTCATCCCCTATGCCTCAGCCATAGGTTCTATTATGTATGCCATGCTGTGTACCAGACCTGATGTAAACCTTGCCGTGAGTTTGGTAGGAAGGTACCAAAGTAATCCTGGCAAGGAACACTGGACATCGATCAAGAATATCCTGAAGTACCTGAAAAGGACTAAGGAAATGTTTCTCGTTTATGGAGGTGACGAAGAGCTCGTCGTGAAAGGTTACGTCGACGCTAGCTTCGACACAGATCTGGATGACTCTAAGTCACAAACCGGATACGTGTATATTTTGAATGGTGGGGCAGTAAGCTGGTGCAGTTGCAAGCAGAGCGTCGTGGCGGGATCTACATGTGAAGCGGAGTACATGGCAGCCTCGGAGGCAGCGCATGAAGCAATTTGGGTGAAGGAGTTCATCACCGACCTAGGAGTCATACCTAATGCATCGGGGCCGATCAAACTCTTCTGTGACAACACTGGAGCTATTGCACTTGCCAAGGAGCCCAGGTTTCACAAGAAGACAAGGCACATCAAGCGTCGCTTCAACTCCATTCGTGAAAATGTTCAAGATGGAGACATAGATATTTGTAAAGTACATACGTACCTGAATGTAGCAGATCCGTTGACTAAACCTCTCCCTAGAGCAAAACATGATCAACACCAGAATTCCATGGGTGTTCGATTCATCACAGTGTAACTAGATTATTGACTCTAGTGCAAGTGGGAGACTGTTGGAAATATGCCCTAGAGGCGATAATAAAAGGGTTATTATTATATTTCCTTGTTCATGATAATTGTCTTTTATTCATGCTATAATTGTGTTATCCGGAAATCGTAATACATGTGTGAATACTTAGACACCAACATGTCCCTAGTAAGCCTCTAGTTGACTAGCTCGTTGATCAACAGATAGTCATGGTTTCCTGACTATGGACATTGGATGTCATTGATAACGAGATCACCTCATTAGGAGAATGATGTGATGGACAAGACCCAATCCTAAACATAGCACAAGATCGTATAGTTCGTTTGCTAGAGTTTTCCAATGTCAAGTATCTTTTCCTTAGACCATGAGATCGTGTAACTCCCGGATACCGTAGGAGTGCTTTGGGTGTATCAAACATCACAACATAACTGGGTGACTATAAAGGTATACTACGGGTATCTCGGAAAGTGTCTGTTGGGTTGACACGGATCAAGACTGGGATTTGTCACTATGTATGACGGAGAGGTATCACTGGGCCCACTCGGTAATGCATCATCAGAATGAGCTCAAAGTGACCAAGTGTCTGGTCACGGGATCATGCATTACGGTACGAGTAAAGTGACTTGCCGGTAACGAGATTGAACAAGGTATTGGGATACTGACGATCGAATCTCGGGCAAGTAGCATACTGATTGACAAAGGGAATTGTATACGGGGTTGCTTGAATCCTCGACATCGTGGTTCATCCGATGAGATCATCAAGGAGAATGTGGGAGCCAACATGGGTATCCAAATCCCGCTGTTGGTTATTGACCGGAGAGCGATCTCGGTCATGTCTACATGTCTCCCGAACCCGTAGGGTCTACACACTTAAGGTTCGGTGACGCTAGGGTTGTAGGGATATGTATATGCAGTAACCCGAATGTTGTTTGGAGTCCCAGATGAGATCCAGGACGTCACGAGGAGTTCCAGAATGGTACGGAGGTAAAGAATTATATATGGGAAGTCTTGTTTTGGTCGCCGGAAAGGTTTCGCGCATTATCGATATTGTACCGGGAGTGCCGAAAGGGGTCCGAGGGTCCACCAGAGGGGTCCACCTGCCCCGGGGGGCCACATGGGCTGTAGGGGTGTGCGCCTTGGCCTATATGGGCCAAGGGCACCACCCCCAAGAGGCCCATGCGCCAAGAGATAAGGGAAAGGAAGAGTCCTAAAGGGGGAAGGCACCTCCTAGGTGCCTTGGGGAGGATGGACTCCTCCCTGGCCGCACCCTTCCTTGGAGGAAGGGCCAAGGCTGCGCCCCCCCTCTCCCTTGGCCCTATATATAGTGGGGGGAAGGTAGGGCAGCCACACCTGAGCCCTGGCGCCTCCCTCTCCCTCTCCAACACCTCCTCCTCCTCCGTAGAGCTTGGCGAAGCCCTGACGGAGTACTGCAGCTCCACCACCACCACGCCGTCGTGCTGCTGCTGGAGCCATCTTCCTCAACCTCTCCTTCCCCTTGCTGGATCAAGAAGGAGGAGACGTCACGCTGACCGTACGTGTGTTGAACGCGGAGGTGCCGTCCGTTCGGCGCTAGGATCTCCGGTGATTTGGATCACGTCAAGTATGACTCCCTCATCCCCGTTCCTTGAACGCTTCCGCTCGCGGTCTACAAAGGTATGTAGATGCATCCGATCACTCGTTGTTAGATGAACTCCTAGATGGATCTTGGTGAAACCGTAGGAAAATTTTTGTTTTCTGCAACGTTCCCCAACAAAACTTTGATATGAGTGTGGGCTATCCTCAAATCAAATAAGAACCAACGATGTTCGTAATGTTGTCCTACTCGAGGTTGATTCCTCGGGCATACACCATTACATCCTTTGTTCTGACCAATGCTATCACCGTGTTCACTTAATTGTGGAATTCCATCTATATGGAAGCCTAGATGGTTGTTTGTTGAGCCCATTGACAACATTATCATCTTGTCCATGATTCATGTTGAACATCTAAGTTAGCGTTGGAAACTTTGAAATAATTTCTTCATGGTAGCTCATGACGCATATGTTTGGATGAAAGAAGTGACTACCTCTGATTCACGTGCATTTGGTGAAAGTTGCCGCTGTGGATTCAAGAAAGCTTGTTCTGCTTCCCTGGAATCATCCCAAGTTAGTCATGCATGTGCAAAGTATTCTATGGTTTGATAGGCTCGCTACCTCCAGTCCATATGTGTCCCTAGCACACCAAGCCACTGACTGATTTGTTCTAAGAGAAGGAGTTAAGTGCTAATCCATGGTAATGCACAAGAGTTCGATATCCTCGATGATGGTTCCCAACCTGAACTCAGTAGTGTTTTATCATAAGACTACTATGTGGTCATGCTTGTCTAGGACAACATATTCACATATGTTTAGCAGGACCAGATCATGTTCTGGAGCTTGCTATCATAGCTCATTTCCTGAGAATCTTGCCACGTCATCTCGTCGATTTGTGTTGCAAACTTTCACTTTTCTTTCTAGATTCGACGAGTCTGGAATATCCTGACACCAACCAGATCTGAATCTTAGGCAGATATGATGGTTGGAACGTGTCCCAAGAGTTATAATATTGGTCTCTCGGTAACCCGGTAACATGGATGTCGTGGCCAACCCACCTAGCCGGAAGGTCTATTATTGTAATATCTTTGTTGAAGAAGTTGGTCACCTCCCCATAAGGATCTCGCAGGATCTGCCTCCGTAGTTATTCCTTATGGATTCTTAAGCTTCCAAAGTCCGACCTTTTAATTGATGTTCTAGTTATCAAACCATATCTACAAATGGGTTGCGCTAGCACATCAAGGAGAACATTAGAAGCGGGGTGCTAAATGTCTCTCGGTCGATCATCCAGATTTCGTTCCCTTGGCCTCACTAAGGTGAAATCTGAGAAAGGGGTGTCTTCTATGCATCTGCATTGTCCATCACTATTTGTCAAGGTAGTAAGATGTGTTGCCAGGATCCTCGACACGGATGTTGGTAGAACCTTGATGAATATGGAAATGCTCAAGTTCCTGAGAGCACGCGCAAGCAAAATCATCCCTTGTGTTGTCTTCAACAAGGTAGTCCACATCATCCATCCTAGTCCGAGTATGCCATTTCTTCGAGCTATTTCAAATGATCAGTTGTAAATTGCCTTAAGCTGGAATGAAGAGTTTCAATGATCTATGGATCAAAAGTAATTCTTTTTTCCATTTAAGGGAATATCTCTGCGAGTCACCTTCTTAAAGGTGTCTCGTTGTGGTATCATGGCAACCCAACTCCTTGCTACGTCGACACCGTTCACCACCCTCCTAGGTGTGGGGATTCCGCTACTTATTTAAACCTTGTCATATGCTCATTTCCATCATTCTTAATGTGTGTATCGTGTCTCATCTCAACAGAAGATCGATTCTTCGAGGGTTTCTTTTCTTTCCATCATCATGCTGGATGAAGATCCCGAAAGCAAAGACGTTAAGATCAAGATGACGCAATGAATCAACATCCTCGGAAAGGGCAGTTGGATCGAGCAGACTGCGATAGTTTGGTCACCCCCTTCCTTCTTACCTCACGTCTCGAATCTCGGGCCGAGATTCTTGTTTAGTGGGGGTGAGTTGTCACATCCCTAGCTCAGCCCCTGTTGTCCTTGCTTGATCTTCTTGCATCATGTTTAAATTTTATTGAAAGTTGAATTGGGGAAAGTGGAAAGCCTCAGAAGTCTTTAACAAAAATGATCAACATTAAAAATTGTTTCAAATGAGCCCAACAAAATGTTCTTGCTTACCTCTAAAAATATTGGCAAGAGCTATAACTCAAACCAATATTTTTGGAATCACAGAAATAATTATTCTTGGGCATTTGAATTAAATCACTAGCTATTTGATTTGGGTTTATATTTACTATAAAATAGATATAAGCCCAATATTTTTGAAAATTTGCATGTGGCTCTGAACTAGTTTCCTAAGTCCACAAAATAATTTTCAAAAGCATAAAAATTGGTTTGTTTGAAAACCAAACTCAAAACAAACTTCAAAAAAATATAGACAACAGAACAAACAGAAAATAGAAAAGGCAGGGCCTTACCTGACTTACCTACCTGGCCCAACTCCTGTTCCGGCCCAGCCCACAGGGGCAACGCCGTATTCTTCCTCCGGCCAGGAGGAGAAGCAGCTGCGTGCCTGCACCCGCGCGGTCGACGACGCCACCTCCTGCTCCAGCGCGAAGACCCGGCGCTTCCAGCCACACCACGGAGACGCCCAGCACCCCCTGCACCTCTCCCCTCTCTCCCCCTCGTCTCCCTCACCCTCTCCCGCAATGGCCGAGTGCCATCCTCGCCGCCGTTTGCCGTAGTCGTCACCAGAGCCACCCCCTCGCCCCTCTGTCGTGCCCATGAGCTCCACCTCCGTCGTATACGCCTCCTCGATGACTCACGCGATGCCGGACGCTCTGAAGCCTCGCCAACACCGTCGTTCCCCTCGTCGGTCGCCGTGGATCCTCGCCGCCGATTCAGGAGCTACAGGACCTCCCCGAGCACTCTGAGCTTCTCTGTGAGTCCTCCGTGAGCCCCTCTTTCCCCTACCCCTAGCCTCGTTGCTTCGCTCGACCTCTAGCTAGCGCTGCCGCCATGGCCGAGCTCCGTCGCCGCCTGCCTTGCCGTGCGCCACCATTATAGCCCGCGCCCGTCGTTGCAGAGCACGGCAACGAGCTCGTCATGCCTCCAGGAGGCCGGCTATCCCTTTTACTAGCTCGCCCGTGCCTTGTAGCACCGCTGCCCGCATGTGCCCGAGCGCCGTCGCCGCCCACCTCAACGCCGGCGAAGCCAGAGCCCTCCCTTGCAGCTGCCACTTGCACCACCCGACGGGCCTCTCTGCGAGCTTTCGAAAGAGCCTAGCCGCGCTTCAAACGGCCGCCGGAATCGGCCGGCCGGAGTACCTCCGCCGTCGGCTGTGGTCGCCGGTGACTAACCGCCGGCGTAACCAGCCATTAGGGCCTAAGCACCCTGCTAATTACCCCCTGCAGTCAATGACAGCCGGGCCCCACCGCATTACTAACCGGCTAACCAAATACTTTAAGGATAATCTAATTACCGTGGGGCCACGTGTCAGATTTGACTACGCTGACGTGGCCGTTGACCGGGCCCACCTGTCAGTGACCCTGGCCAGCACCGTGTCACTGACCAGTGGGACCCACTAGTCAGTTTTGACCCAGAACAGCTCAGTTGACCTGCTGATGTCACACAGACGTCATGCTGACGGTATAAATCATTTTCTGGATTTAAGTTTATTCAGGAAATTCCAGAAAATGCCCAAAACTTCTAAAAATCATATAAATTAATCTATAGCTCCAAATGAAATAAATTATATATGAAAAATTATCAGAAAAATTCAAGGAATCCATCTGTACCATTTTAATGCATGTTAGAACAACTTAAGGCCACTGTTTAGGCCAATTCATATAAATGGAATTTATACTCTCACATATGGAGTTTGAATTTGAACCTAGGGTTCAAACCAACTCCATTTAACATGTTGCTAGTTGCATTAGCTCAAACCACAGCATATTGACATGTCATGATCATGCATCATATTGTGCATTGCATTGATTGTGTTTCTTTCTCTGTTGCCGGTATTTGTCCCCTCTCGATAGACGTGGTTTCGATGATGAGATCGATGACACCGATGAAGAACTATACTATCTTCAGAAGTGCCAGGCAAGCAAAACCCCCTTGTTCATTCCGATACAATCCCACTCTCTCGCTCCTGCTCTCTTTTACTGCATTAGGACAACAACGATTCAACTATTACATGTTGCGGTAGTTGAACCCCTTTCCTCTGCATGACCTGTCATTGCCACAATAAATAGATGAAACCCACTAGCATGAGTAGGAGTTGTTTGAGCCCTGATGTGCCTACTCATTCATGCTTGTTTGTCATGCCTGCTAATGCATAGAGTCGTGTCAGGTCTGATTCATCGGGAATGAATCGGAGGTGTGTGAACATGTCCTACTGTGTGTGAGCTAAGTGTGTGAACACGTTTTGGTAAAGGTAGCGGTGAGAGGCCATGTAGGAGTACATGGTGGGTTGTCTCATTGAAGCCGTCCTCATGAACTGAGTTCCGTGTTTGTGATCCATGAAACAGTTACTACCACGCATTGGGCCCGAAACCAATGGACCCTCTCGGCTTCTTGATCACCCTTGTCCTCTGTCCAGGAGTTGCAAATAGTTTCTGGTGTTTATAGGATATGTGTTGGCGGCCGTGCGTAGCGCTGACCCTACAGGTGGGCTATGATGCGGTAAATACACCATGGCCGGGCATGCCGGGCGCCCGTTTGGTGTCTCGGAACCCTGTACACATCGTCCGGGGCCGTATGTGGAAACCTCGGCCGGACTCCCTGCGGATGCAACCTGGATAGGCGATAAACTTGGACTAGAGACTTGAGTGTTTAGGTAGGCCGTGGCCGACACCCTCGTTGGGCTTCCGCTTGAAGGTTGCCGAGTACATGTCGTGTAAACGGCGGTAAGTGGTGAGAGCGTGTGTGAAGAAGTACACCCCTGCAGGGTTGACATCATCTATTCGAATAACCGTGTCCGCGGTAATGGACTTTTGGGTTGCCTATAACAGTTCATAGACAAGTGAAAGTGGATACTCTAAAACTCGCAAGATAAGTGTGAGTGCTATGGATGGCCTTCTCGTAGGGAGACGGGAGCGGATCCATAGAGGTGTATTGGATGGTGAATATGTGGACTCGTGTGCGCCACCTCAAAGAGTTGCTTGTAGTCGTGGTTCAGGATAGCCACCGAGTCAAAGCTGGCTTGTTGCAGTTAAACTCCACCATACCTTCGTTGATAATGATGCATATGTAGTTAGATCTGATGTAAGTCTTGCTGGGTACATTTGTACTCACGTTTGCTTAATTTATGTTTTGCAGAGAGACGTCAGTATCACTAGTAGTTCCGCTTGGACTTCGACGTTTAGCTTGTTACCTCAGCTACGATCTTGTACCCTTGGGAGGGTCTTGTAAATAGTCAGGCTTCTTAGTCTTTTTTTCCATTTGTAGATGTCTGTACTCAGACATGTTAAGCTTCCGCATGTGTTTGACTTGTATGCTCTGAATGTTTGGTCATGAGACCCATGTTTGTAATATCTCCCTCCTCGGAGCCTAATGAATAAATGTTTGAGTCGTAGAGTCTTGTTATGATGCCATGTTGTATTTACACATGCCGAGCATATTGTGTGTGTGATTGAAATGCTTGGTATGTGTGGGATCCGACAATCTAGTTGTTTATCCTTGGCAGCCTCTCTTATGGGGAAATGTAGTCTTGTGCTTCCATGAGCCATAGTAGTCCGCTACAGCCCGGTTCACCGGAGTCCTGTTAGCCCAGCACTACTGCTCAGGACACTTGACTGGCCGGCATGTGTTTCACTTCGTTCCTGTGTCCGTCGCTTCGGGGAAATGTCACGCGGTAACATCCGGAGTCCTGCCTAGCCTGCTATAGCCCGGGTTCCCGGAGTCCTGTTAGCCCAGTGCTACAGCCCGGATTTACACGCTGCTGACCGACATGCTCGATGTGATTCATGTATGCCTGTCCCCATAGGTTAGTGCCGCTTTGGGTTCACGACTAGCCATGTCGGGCCAGGTTCTCTGTCATATGGATGCTAGCGACACTATCATATACGTGAGCCAAAAGACGCAAACGGTCCCAGGCCATGGTAAGGCGACACCTGTGGGAATACCGTGCGTGAGGCCGCAAAGTGATATGAGGTGTTACCAGCTAGATTGACGTGACTTGGAATCGGGGTCCTGATAACTCCATTCTCAGTGAGTAGTTCATAGACCCACTTGCTGAGAAGTGCGATATTTTTAATCTCAAGGTCTTGGATTCCCAGGCCCCCTTGGCTTTTAGGTCTGCATAATACGCTCCACCTAGCCAGTCTATATTTCTTGGTTTCATTATGACACTGCCAAAAAAATCTGGATCTAAAGTAATATAGACGCTGTAGAACCTCTTTCGGCAGGTGGAAGAATGACAACATGTATAAAACCATGTTGCTTAGGACGGAATTGATCTAGATCAACCGCCCCCCATAAGACAAGAGTTTGGCCTTCCAACTGGCTAAACGTTTCTCATGTCTCTCTTCCACATGCTTCCACTCAGCGATAGTTAAACGCCGATAGTGTATGGGGATACCCAGCTACCTAATCGGAAACTGCCCGAGCTGGCATCCAAAAATCTCGGCATACTCGGGTGCAGATTCTGCAGCATCTCCAAAGCAAAAAAGTTCACTCTTATGAAAATTAATTTTGAGACCAGAAAGTTCCTCAAAGGCACATAAGAGCAGCTTGAGATTTCTTGCTTTATCTAGATCATGATCCATAAATAGAATCGTGTCATCCGCATATTGTAGAATGGATAGACCATCTTCTACCAAGTGTGGAATGACCCTGCTAATTTCACCATCCAGCTTGGCCCGCTCCACTAGGGTAGCTAGCATGTCGTCCACAATGTTAAACAGAATAGGAGATGCTGGGTCGCCTTGACGAAGCCCCTTCCTTGTCTGAAAATGGTTGCCAACATCTTCATTAACTTTTATGGCCACACTACCGCCAGAGACAAAGCTCTCTACCCAGTGGCACCATTTTTGTGAAAACCCTTTCATACGCAATGTTTGCAACAGGAAGGGCCACTTAAGTTTGTTGTAGGCTTTCTCAAAATCAATTTTAAGAATGACACCGTTCATTTTTTTCCGGTGCAGTTCATGTACAGTTTCGTGCAGGACGACCACTCCATCTAAAATGTTGCGACCTTGCATAAATGCTGTTTGAGTGGGTTTTACGACATGGTCAGCTACACTGTTCAACCGATTACTCGCTACCTTCGTAAAAAATTTAAAACTTACATTGAGAAGGCAAATTGGTCAATATTGTTGAATACGACTAGCCTCCTTAATCTTAGGCAGTAGGATAATTTCCCCAAAGTTTAAACAAGAAATATCAAGGTCCTTAGAATGCAGTTGGTTAAACAACTGAACCAGGTCTGCCTTAATGATGTCCCAAAAACATTGATAGAACTCTGCGGGAAAACCATCCGGTCCCGGCGCCTTGTTGTGTTCCATCTGAAACACAGCGGTTCGAATTTCCTTCTAAGAAAACGGAGAGGTTAGGAATTCATTTTCTGCTTCCGTAACTTGAGTAATGTCATGAGTAACGGATTCGTCTAGCTAAAAATTAGTCTCGGATGAAGGCCCAAAAAGGTCTTTGTAAAACTTAGTGATAAAATTTCTAAGTGATACTTCCCCTCTATTCGGCCTTCCTCCTGGTCAAGTGAGAATATACGCTTCTTTCTATGTCTGCCATTGGCTAGCATCTGAAAGTATTTCGTATTATCATCACCTTGCACTAACGAATCCGCATTGCTACATTGGTACCATTTAATCTCCTCCTCACGTAGTAGGCGGGCAATCTGCTTGTTAAGATTGCTTTTTTGCTCGATCTCAACAGCAGACAGAGGCCTCACCTCCGCTATTTTGTCAAGGGAATCAATTAGGGTAGACAAACACAGCTTTTCTTTTTTGTAAATGCCAGCAGTATGCTTGGCCCATCCTCGAAGGAATCGACGCAAGGCGCGGATTCGATTATTCCATCTTTGGATGGGTGTGTTACCGCAGGGCTGGCGTGGCCACACTTTCTTAACTAGCTCCTGAAATCCCTCTCTAGTGAGCCATCCCAGTTCAAATTTAAACTGGTGGCGATTAGAACTCAGGATTGGTTGTCCAAAATCGGTTAGCAACGGAGCGTGATCCGATAAGGCCTCAATTCTTTCTAGTGCCCAAACCGATGCTAGGGGATATTTGTATTCCCAGTCAGTGGTAACTAGCACCCGGTCCAGTTTTTCAAAGGTTGGCACCGAACGGTTGTTGGCCCAGGTATAGTGACGACCAGACATCATGATCTCCCTCAGATCGAGACTGTCAATAACAGCATTAAAGAGGAAAGGCCACCTAGTGTCAAACCGATCATTGTTTTTTTCCTGCTGATATCGAAGGATATTAAAATCCCCCCGATTAACATGGGATGAGGATTGTTTCGACAGGTATTAACCAGCTCTTTTAGAAAAGCAGACTTAAACTCCTCTTGAGCGGCACCATATATAGCCACCAGACTCCAGATGAAGTTGTCGGACTTATTTCGAAGGTGGAATTTAATATGATACTCCCCCTTTGTCGTGGACAATAGTTGTAAGTATGTAGAGTTAATACCTAGCAATATTCCCCTGGACCTCCCGGTCGGCGGCAAGACGTGCCATTCGTAATCAAAACCACATGAAAAGTGGTCCAAATCACGTGTTGGAAGATCACGTTTACCCGACTCAGTGATAGCCACAAAGTCCAACGAATGATCCTTTACACAATCGGCAATGCGTTTGTGTTTAGCCAAGTCACCAAGACCTCTACTATTCCAGAACATGCCTCTCATGATGAACCAACTTTATGTTTAGGGACATTTATTTTCTTAAAAGAGAGCCCTCTTTTCTTTGCCGAGTTAGACTTATTCTTGCGCACCGACGCGACAAGCTCAAAAAGCATAGTGTCGCGTACAGTATCATCAAGGTCTACTTCAGTCGTGTCTTTAACCAGCTGAGAGAGAAGCTTGCCTTCATGATTGGCATCAGCGTCCTCATCCTCCTCATCTGACACGAGAGGGTCGACAAAGCTTGAAGACTTGGGAGCAACCGTAAGCCGGTCGAACTCCAATTGTTTTAGAGACTTGACCGAAAAATCTATCTGGTTCGCATTACATCCTAGTGACACCCCAAGTCTATTGATATTTGAAGATACTTTGGAATTGTCAAAAGACAAAAAAGATTTGCGAGAGGGAGTACCTTCGAAGTCGAGGTTGCGTGCAGCAGTCCTACGTGTAGCCTTCACCATAGAATCCTCGTCGGTGGCTATTGATCCGTCAGTCCCAACATGATGGCGCCCGCTACGCCTCAGCGGCGAAGGAGTAACATCGGCCACGGAGCCCGTCTCACCGACTCCGATACGCGGTGTAGACGGGTCAGGTGATGAAGGAGACTGCGAGGGCTGCACCTCGCCCTCCACCTCGGCGATCGCCTCAGCCGCCAACGCTCCTCCTGGCGAAGAAAGCGCGGAGGACAAAGCTCGCAGCGCCACCATCGCCGACTCGTGGTCCGCCCTAACCGCCGGGGAAAAGATCACACCCCGACGGGAAGGAGACCGAGTGCCGGACGTCGGAGATGATAGGGAGTCGTCTGCAGTGTCCTCCGATGACGCAAACCCATCCAGCGGGGGTGGCGCCAGTGCAGAGCCGTCGCCACGATGCTACATCACAGGAGTAGATGGCAGCGGGGGAGCAGGTTCCACTTGATGTGTCGGTGTCTCAATGACCCGCTACGCCAAACCAGAAGTGGCTGGAGGTAGCGTGCCCAACGAAGACGGCCCCTGTATAGTCGGTGAAGCGTCCATGGTAGGTGCACGACGATGCGGGTTTAGCGGTGTAACAGCGATGATTTTCGTTGGCGACACAGTCCGGCTCGTAGCAGATGTTGATGCGGCAAGCTGCATGGGCACCACTCCTCCCGAGGTAGGAGTAATCTTCTGGGCATTGGATGACGACGATGCTTTTGACCTCTTGCTTGGATCATTAGTCATCATAGTTTCCTCTCTATCCTGCCCCTTGTCATCCTCAGGATCATCTCCATGCTCCCAGACACGCGGCACAAAATCAGCATCGACATGGAAATCTGAGTTTTCCAAACTGTACCGAAACTCATACCCCTTGCCTTGAATGACAACATCTGACGAGAGAGAATTAATTGTGCCCGTCTTGAAAGCATCAAGATTTAGCACAGCCACCTGTATGCGAACAATACCTCGACGACACAAACAGAGAAGATCCACATCCATAGTTGCGCCAATTACCGAGCCAACCGCCCACAGGCCCAGGAAGTGATGGAGCACGTGGGGGACCCCGTGCACATGCACCCAAATAGGTATTAACTCAAAGCGGTGTGGTATCTCCTCAGACTGCCAAGCCTTGAACTCCAAAGTGACATTGTGAGATTTGATAAAAACTGTAAACCCCGTGACTCGCAGAAGCACCCCTCACTTGGGAATGACATGAGAAAGGCATTCTGACCATGTGGTATGGCCTCCCAAGTCCATGCTTGCTGGCACTGAGCAATCTTGGCAACCTCTGCCTCCACAATACTGGAAGTGATAGAGCCACTGGAGATCATCACTAGCGCTGTTGGGGAGACTTGTGGTGCGAGATCCTCCCTACAAACATTGTCAGGCATCTGGAAAAAAGCCATGTTCTCAGTACCATAGCCACAGAGCATCACCACCGGCTTCGGCATCTTCAGAGCAGGGCATCGACGCATGGTCATCGGATGATTCGTCTTATTACATATAAAACAAAATTGTTGTGTCACACAGTCGTCAGCAGTATGCCCTGCAGATTGACATTTACTGAAAAAGGGTTTCCCCCCGCTTTGTATACAAAGCAACCAACCGGATCATACAGGGATAGGTGCTGGGGCGGAAGCAGCACAGTCACGCCCAAAAGAAACAACAGAGAAAGAGCAAAAGAAACAAATGCCGACAATGGCGGATCAACAAAAACGAAGAAGCCTCGCGATCGCTAGGCCCACCGGTCTTATCCACTAGGCTCCAAGACTCCGAAGCGCCGGCACCAATCAACACCTCCAAGAAGGATCGCGACGATGACGACGCTGCTGCCAAGGGTTTCCCCCGGTACACGATGAGGCGATAGGAAGAGTAACCCCCGACGCCCTCCCGGAAGGTCAGGCGGCACCCACAGGCGCCACCGCGCCGGGGTCGGCCACGCCGACAGGGGTTTCCCCCGATCCCAACCCGCACCTCGGGCGCTCCGGATCCTGCCACCAAACCTACCACCACCCTACGCCAACGCGGTCATGAGGCCTCCACGCCGTCTCACCACGGCACCGCGAAGTGAGAACAGCACGACGAAGAATCAGAGCCGGGACTAGGACATCAGCACCATCGGCACGCGGGAGGGCCCCACCTCCACCGTCAGCGACAGTAGCCGTCCGGACGCAATAGCAGGAGCACACCAGGCCCGTAGGCCCACAGGCCCGGCCGAGCCCTCGTGGGCCCGTAAAGCTCCCGCCTTCGCGCTGCTGCCGGCACGCCATCGATGCCGACGCCCCAAGTCCGAGCCGCTCCTCCTCCTCACCGCGCCGCAGACAACGAGACCATGCCGGGGGGGCGGCCCCCAGGGGCCCAGATGGGGCCCGACGTGCCCGGATCTGGGCCGGGGGCGCGTCGACGGCCACCCGGCACCACCACGCCGCCCCGCCGCCAAGGAGCGGCGCCGTCACCATGCCGGCCGCCGGCCGCCACCACCGGGCCGCCGGACCGCAGCCAAGCCGGGCTGCACCGCCGCCGCCTCCCTGCCCCGGGAAGG
>NC_041382.1:1959787-2022061 GCF_002162155.2 Triticum dicoccoides
GGGGGAGATGGGGAGGGCGGGGTCCCGCGGGCGAGGGGCGCGAGCTCCGCCCCGGCCACCTCCCGGGGAGGGGGCGCGAGCTCCGCCCCGGCCACCTCCCGGGGAGGCGGCGCGAGGCGGCCAAGACGGAGGGGGGGTAGGGCGGAAGGGGGCGGAGGCGGGGGGCGGGGCCGACGGCCGGCGGTGGCGGGAGGGGCGGCGGCGGCGGGAGGGGAGCGGGGGAACCCTCAGATTGACATTTAGTGCACCACACCTTTTTAGTTGTTGTTGTAACTCCAGCAGGCACCGAAGATTGAGGCAAGGTTGGTGTATTGCACTGCATAAGAACCATCTGGCCGCCTCCCGCAGGCAAGTTTGGCATGGAGGCAAAGACAGGTGTCGCATTCTGTTGCCCTTGCATTGACATAGGGACAGAGGGGTTTAGAGTAGACGGCGCTGCTCCCTTCTGGTACTTAGGACGGCCACCCTTGCCGCCCTTCTGTTTGCACGGACGAGCAGCAATAGCGGGACTGGAGGTAGCAGACTTGAACGCCGGCCCAACATTAAAAGCGGCGACCGGTTGCATACCGGCTAGAGCACCAAGCTGCTACCCTTGATTACCCACCTGTTGAAAAACCGGCACTGCGAGCTACTGATGTTGCTGCACAAGGCCACCCGATGGTTGAAGCATCTGCTGTGGGTTGCCGATGAACTGCTGCTGGAACGGCATCTGATAAACTTGTTGTTGATGCATTGGCGGCTGATAGACGACCTGCTGCTGCGCCGGCGCCAAGGATCCTGCCGGTGCGTTTGGTTGCGTTGGCTGGACCGGTAGATAGACCCCTGGAGCGAAACCCAGAGCCCCTCCGGATGGGCTGGGATCGGACGGCTGCACGGGTCCAGGAGGAGGGCAGGCACGGTGGCTGGAGTTGGAACCGGGCGGCGCGGCCGGATCGCCTCTCGTCATAGCAGGGGAGCGGACGACTGCCGCAAAGGAGCGAAAGAAGTTAGGTTTCGCAGTGCTCCCCGTCCGGTTCCACAAGTGCCCAAGCCAACGGTTCAGATTGACTATCCGAAGTGGACGCCTATGATTTGTCATGTCCTCATCCTGATGTGGTCCCGCCGTGAACTTCGGATCGGGAACGGTATTCGCGCACGACGAGGCCCCCCGCATTGGCATCGGAGGAGTGAACGCTGGCGAACAGTTTCGCAGCCCTGCACCGTTATAGCCGCCGCAAGCATGCGGTAACAGATCACCGAGCGTCCGGAGAGGCGAAGTTCGAGGCGGAGGGATCGGCCCAATCCATGGCTTGACGAGCGACCCGGACAGAGCCGGCACCCCGAGAACGCCTCGGCTATCCGCCGCCGGCAGCTTTGGTGAAAACTGCGGCCCACCAGCCTTGGAGTTTGCCACTTCCACCTTCGAGTTCAAACCCGTGCACTCCTCAGGCCCGGAAGAGTTGGAGTTCACCGGTGCCACCTTGGGGTGCAGATCTCCACTTGCCTCCGACCTGCACACATGAGAAATCGCACCTGTCTGTCGAGACGACGGTCTCTCCCATACCCTCGACGCCGGCGTCAGGTAGCCAATATCCGCCCAGAATTCGTTAGCCATCTCCTCATCGGTCTTTCTCCAACGTGTCGCTATAGGCGGCGCTGAAGAATCCTCCTCTTGTGGCGCCACAGCCGCATCAGTCGTCTCGAGACACGAGAACCTGGATCCTGACCTCGTCGGCGACCATCCTGGTGCCAGCGTTAGGTGGCGCCTTGAGGCTATCCGCATTCCGCTGGTCTCTCCTCTCAAGTCGTCCACTATCTCAGGAACATGCCAGTGGAGCCCGGATCACATGGCGCGCAACATGCCAATGGAGTCCAGTTAACCCAAAGTATGTTTTTCTACTCTCTAAAAGTACTTATACTGCATTAAGTTATATCTTGGTTGCTTTTTATCTTGAGAATTGAGCTCACTTTGTAATAGAATTATTAATATTTTTGATCTTATTGACGGTCGTAGAGGCCACTTTAAATTATTACAAATGTAATGATATTTTTACGTCACATAAGCAAAACCTTGTTCTATACGATTAATTTTTGTACTGCGGTTTTTTTGTTACTTGGCTCCGTGCCCGCTTCTGACGACACTGACCCAACCAGACCCCCCACCCGCCCCTCCCACGCTTTCCATACCATGTACCGTGCCGCTTACTGCGTCGCATTCATGTCGACCCAGAGCATGCAGCGGCCGACATGATGCCGCGATTTGACTGGGCAGGAAAGCGACGCACACTGACGCCACCTCTCGGGTGTCGCCGTTTCCATGCGGATGCCGCGTCCCGAGAAACCAACTCCATCTGCCGCATCGCATTGAAGCGGGCAGACCGGCCCTCCGCCCGGCCTTCCCATGGCTATTGTAGCCATGCTCGGACAACCTCCAGATCTGCACCCCCTCCCGAGCACCGCACCGTCCTCCTCCACCCCGCATATACCTTCCTCATCTCCAAGCGATGCTGAAGTCCTGGTTCTCCGTGCCGGTAAGCGGCACCAGTGGGAGTTTGATTGCTGTCTGACTATAGCGTCAGAAAAGCTCCTATCTGCTAGGACTACGTCGGTATTTCCCGAAAGAGGAAGGGATGATGCAGCACAGTGACGGTAGGTATTTCCCTCAGTGAAGAAACCAAGGTTATCGAACTAGTAGGAGAACCAAGCAACACAACGTAAACAACACCTGCACACAAATAACAACACCTCGCAACCCGACATGTTAAAGGGGTTGTCAATCTCTTTCGGGTAACGATGCTAGAAAATTGTAGTAGATTGAAATAATAGATCACAAATAAAATAAAGTACAGAAAAGTATTTTTGTATTTTTAGTTTAATAGATCTGAATAAAAATGCAAAGGAAAAGTAGATCGCAAGCAAATATATGAGGAAGAAGATCCAGGGGTCGTAGGTTTCACTAGTGGCTTCTCTCGAGAAAGATGGCAAACGGTGGGTAAACAAATTACTGTTGGGCAATTGATAGAACCTCAAATAATTATGACGATATCCAGGAAATGATCATTACATAGGCATCACGTCCAAGATTAGTAGACTGACTCCTGCCTGCATCTACTACTATTACTCCACACATCAACCGCTATCCAGCATGCATCTAGTGTATTAAGTTCATGGAAAAATGGAGTAATGCAATAAGAACAATGACATGATGTAGACAAGATCCATTTATCTATTGCGTAGATATAGATCCCATCTTTTTATCCTTAGTAGCAACGATACATACGTGTCGGTTCCCTTTCTGTCACTGGGATCAAGCATCGTAAGATCGAACCCACTACCAGGCACCTCTTCCCATTGCAAGATAAATAGATCAAGTTGGCCAAACAAAACCCAAATATCGGAAAAGAAATACGAGGCTATAAGAGATCATGCATATAAAAGATCAAAGAAACTCAAATAACTTTCATGGATAAAAAGATATGACTGATCATAAACTTAAAGTTCATCAGATCCCAACAAACACACCGCAAAAAGAGTTACATGATATGGATCTCCAAGATACCATTGTATTGAGAATCAAGAGAGAGAGAGAGCCATCTAGCTACTAACTACGGACCCGAAGGTCTACAAAGAACTATTATACATCATTGGAGAGGCACCAATGGAGGTGTCTAGATTGGATCTGGTGGTTCTGGACTTGCGGCGGTTGGATGAATATTTTGTCGACTCCCCTAGGGTTTTGGGAATATTTAGGTATTTATAGAGCAAAGAGGCGGTCTGGGGGTGAGGGAGTCCTGGATTAGGGGGTATCCAGACAGCCAGATTATATCCTTTGGCCGGACTATTGGACTATGAAGATACAAGATTGAAGACTTCGTCCCGTGTCCGAATGGGACTCTGCTTGGCGTGGAAGGCAAGCTTGGCAATACAGATATGTAGATCTCCTTCCTTGTAACCGACTATGTGTAACCCTAGCCCCCTCTGCTGTCTATATAAACCAGAGGGTTTTAGTCCGTAGGACAACATTCAATCATACCATAGGCTAGCTTCTAGTGTTTAGCCTCTCTGATCTCGTGGTAGATCAACTCATCTACTACTCATATTATCAAGAATAATCAAGCAGGACGTAGGGTTTTACCTCCATCAAGAGGGCCCGAACCTGGGTAAAACATCGTGTCCCCTGCCTCATGTTACCATCCGTCTTGGACGCACAGTTCGGGACCCCCTACCCGAGATCCGCCGGTTTTGACACCGACATTGGTGCTTTCATTGAGAGTTCCCCTGTGTCGTCATCATTAGGCTTGATGGCTCCTTCGATCATCGATAGCGATGCAGTCCAGGGTGAGACTTTTCTGAAGGAAATATGCCCTAGAGGCAATAATAAAGTTATTATTTATTTCCTTATATCATGATAAATGTTTATTATTCATGCTAGAATTGTATTAACCGGAAACATAATACATGTGTGAATACATAGACAAAAACCAGAGAGTCACTAGTATGCCTCTACTTGACTAGCTTGTTAATCAAAGATGGTTATGTTTCCTAACCATAGACATGAGTTGTCATTTGATTAATGGGATCACATCATTAGGAGAATGATGTGATTAACTTGACCCATTCTGTTAGCTTAGCACTTGATCGTTTAGTTTCTTGCTATTGCTTTCTTCATAACTTATACATGTTCCTATGACTATGAGATTATGCAACTCCTGTTTACCGGAGGAACACTTTGTGTGCTACCAAATGTCACAACGTAACTGGGTGATTATAAAGGTGCTCTACAGGTGTCTCCGAAGGTACTTGTTGGGTTGGCGTATTTCGAGATTGGGATTTGTCACTCCGATTGTCGGAGAGGTATCTCTGGGCCCTCTCGGTAATGCACATCACTCAAGCCTTGCAAGCATTGCAACTAATAAGTTAGTTGCGGGATGATGTATTACGGAACGAGTAAAGAGACTTGCCGGTAACGAGATTGAACTAGGTATTGAGATACCAACGATCGAATCTCGGGCAAGTAACATACCGATGACAAAGGGAACAACGTATGTTGTTATGTGGTCTGACCGATAAAGATCTTCGTAGAATATGTAGGAGCCAATATGACCATCCAGGTTCCACTATTGGTTATTGACCGGAGACGTGTCTCGGTCATGTCTACATAGTTCTCGAACCCGTAGGGTCCGTACGCTTAAAGTTCGTGACAATTGTAATTAGGGTTTTTGTGTTTTGATGTACCGAAGGTTGTTCGGAGTCTCAGATGTGATCACCAACATGACGAGGAGTCTCGAAATGGTCGAGACATAAAGATTGATATATTGGAAGCCCATATTTGGATATCGGAAACGTTCCGGGTGAAATCGGGATTTTACCGGAGTACCGGGGGGTTATCGGAACCCCCCCCCCCCGGGGGGGGTTATTGGGCCTACATGGGCCATAAGGGAGAAGAGGAGGGCCGGCCAGGGCAGGCCGCGCGCCCCTCCACCCCCTAGTCCGAATAGGACAAGGAAGGGGGGCGGCGCCCCCCTTTCCTCTTTCTCCCTTCCTCCTTCCTTTTCCAACAAGGCAAGAGGGGGGAGTCCTACTCCCGGTTGGAGTAGGACTCCTCCAGGCGCACCCATAGGGCCGGCCGCACCTCCCCCTCTCCCTCCTTTATATACTGAGGCAAGGGGCACCCCATGACACATGAGTTGATCCTCATGATCGTTCCTTAGCCGTGTGTGGTGCCCCCTTCCACCATATTCCACCTCGGTCATATCGTAGCGGTGCTTAGGCGAAGCCCTGCGTCGGTAGAACATCATCACCGTCATCACGCTGTCCTGCTGACGGAACTCTCCCTCAATGTTTTGCTGGATCGGAACTCGAGGGACGTCACCGAGTTGAACGTGTGCATAACTCGGAGGTGCCGTACGTTCGGTACTTGGATCGGTCGGATCGGGAAGACGTACGACTACGTCCTCTACGTTGTGTCAACACTTCCGTTGCCGGTCTACGAGTGTACGTAGACAACACTCTCCCCTCTCGTTGCTATGCATCACCATGATCTTGCCTGTGCGTAGGAATTTTTTTGAAATTACTACGTTCCCCAACAGTGGCATCCGAGCCTAGGTTTTATGCGTTGATGTTGTGCACGAGTAGAACACAAGTGAGTTGTGGACGATATAAGTCATACTGCTTACCAGCCTGTCATATTTTGGTTCGGCAGTATTGTTGGATGAAGCGGCCCGGACCGACATTACGCGTACGCTTACGCGAGACTGGTTCTACCGACGTGCTTTGCAAACAGGTGGCTGGCGGGTGTCAGTTTCTCCAACTTTAGTTGAACCAAGTGTGGCTACGCCCGGTCCTTGCGAAGGTTAAAACAGCACCAACTTGACAAACTATCATTGTGGTTTTGATGTGTAGGTAAGAACGGTTCTTGCTAAGCCCGTAGCAGCCACGTAAAACTTGCAACAACAAAGTAGAGGACGTCTAACTTGTTTTTGCAGGGCATGTTGTGCTGTGATATGGTCAAGACATGATGCTAAATTTTATTGTATGAGATGATCATGTTTTGTAACCGAGTTATCGGCAACTGGCAGGAGCCATATGGTTGTCGCTTTATTGTATGCAATGCAATTGCGCTGTAATGCTTTACTTTATCACTAAGCGGTAGCGATAGTCGTGGAAGCATAAGATTGGCGACACGACAACGATGCTACGATGGTGATCAAGGTGTCGCGCCGGTGACGATGGTGATCATGAAGGTGCTTCGGAGATGGAGATCACAAGCACAAGATGATGATGGCCAAATCATATCACTTATATTGATTGCATGTGATGTTTATCTTTTATGCATCTTATCTTGCTTTGATTGATGGTAGCATTATAAGATGATCCCCCACTAAATTATCAAAGTATAAGTGTTCTCCCTGAGTATGCACCATTGCGAAAGTTCTTCGTGCAGAGACACCACGTGATGATCGGGTGTGATAGGCTCTACGTTCAAATACAACGGGTGCAAAACAGTTGCACACGCGGAATACTCAGGTTTAACTTGACGAGCCTAGCATATAACAAATATGGCCTCGGAACAAAGAGACCGAAAGGTCGAGCGTGAATCATATAGTAGATATGATCAACATATTGATGTTCGCCATTGATACTACTCCATCTCACGTGACGATCGGACATGGTTTAATTGATTTGGATCACGTGATCACTTAGAGGATTAGAGGGATATCTTTCTAAGTGGGAGTTCTTAAGTAATATGATTAATTAAACTTAAGTTTATCATGAACTTAGTACCTGATAGTTTGATTGTAGATAGATGGCTCGTGCTGTTGTTCCGTTGAATTTTAATGCGTTCCTTGAGAAAGCAAAGTTGAAAGATGATGGTAGCAATCACACGGACTGGGTCCGTAACTTGAGGATTATCCTCATTGCTGCACAGAAGAATTACATCCTGGAAGCACCGCTAAGTGCCAAGCCTGCTGCAGGAGCGACACCAGATGTTATGAACGTCTGGCAGAGCACAGCTGATGACTACTCGATAGTTCAGTGTGCCATGCTTTACGGCTTAGAACCGGGTCTTCAACGATGTTTTGAACGTCATGGAGCATATGAGATGTTCCAGGAGTTGAAGTTAATATTTCAAGCAAATGCCCGGATTGAGAGATATGAAGTCTCCAATAAGTTCTACAGCTACAAGATGGAGGAGAATAGTTCTATCAGTGAACATATACTCAAAATGTCTGGGTATCATAATCACTTGACTCAACTTGGGGTTAATCTTCCTATTGATAGTGTCATTGACAGAGTTCTTCTACAAAAGCTTCGTGATGAACTATAATATGCAATGGATGAATAAAACTATTCCTGAGCTCTTCGCGATGCTAAAAGCCGCGGAGGTAGAAATCAAGAAGGAGCATCAAGTGTTGATGGTCAATAAGACCACCAGTTTCAAGAAAAGGGCAAAGGGAAGAAGAAAGGGAACTTCAAGAGGAACAGCAAGCCAGTTGCTGCTCAGGAGAAGAAACCCAAGTCTAGACCTAAGCCTGAGACTGAGTGCTTCTACTGCAAGCAGACTGGTCACTGGAAGCGGAACTTCCCCGAGTATTTGGCGGATAAGAAGGATGGCAAAGTGAACAAAGGTATATGTGATATACATGTTATTGATGTTTACCTTACTAATGCTCACAGTAGCACCTGGGTATTTGATACTGGTTCTGTTGCTAACATTTGCAACTCGAAACAGGGGCTACGGATTAAGCGAAGATTGGCTAAGGATGAGGTGACGATGCGCGTGGGAAATGGTTCCAAAGTCGATGTGATCACGGTCGGCACGCTACCTCTACATCTACCTTCGGGATTAGTATTAGACCTAAATAATTGTTATTTGGTGCCAGCGTTGAGCATGAACATTATATCTGGATCTTGCTTGATGCGAGACGGTTATTCATTTAAATCAGAGAATAATGGTTGTTCTATTTATATGAGTAATATCTTTTATGGTCATGCACCCTTGAAGAGTGGTCTATTTTTGATGAATCTCGATAGTAGTGATACACACATTCATAATGTTGAAATCAAAAGATGCAGAGTTGATAATGATAGTGCAACTTATTTGTGGCACTGCCGTTTAGGTCATATCAGTGTAAAGCACTTGAAGAAACTCCATACTGATGGACTTTTGGAACTACTTGATTATGAATCACTTGGTACTTGCAAACCGTGCCTCATGGGTAAGATGACTAAAACGCCGTTCTCCGGTACTATGGAGAGAGCAACGGATTTGTTGAAAATCATACATACAGATGTATGTGGTCCAATGAATGTTGAGGCTCGTGGCGGATATCGTTATTTTCTCACCTTCACAGATGATTTAAGCAGATATGGGTATATCTACTTAATGAAACATAAGTCTGAAACATTTGAAAAGTTCAAAGAATTTCAGAGTCAAGTTGAAAATCATCGTAACAAGAAAATAAAGTTTCTGCGATCTGATCATGGAGGAGAATATTTGAGTTACGAGTTTGGTCTACATTTGAAACAATGCGGAATAGTTTTGCAACTCACGCCACCCGGAACACCACAGCGTAATGGTGTGTCTGAACGTTGTAATCGTACTTTATTAGATATGGTGCGATCTATGATGTCTCTTACTGGTTTACCGTTATCGTTTTGGGGTTATGCTTTAGAGACGTCTGCATTCACGTTAAATAGGACACCATAGAAATCCGTTGAGACGACGCCTTATGAACTGTGGTTTGGCAAGAAACCAAAGTTGTCATTTCTGAAAGTTTGGGGCTGCGATGCTTATGTGAAAAAGCTTCAACCTGATAAGCTCGAACCCAAATCGGAGAAATGTGTCTTCATAGGATACCCAAAGGAGACTGTTGGGAACACCTTCTATCACAGATCCGAAGGCAAAACTTTTGTTGATAAATTCGGAGTTTTTCTAGAGAAGGAGTTTCTCTCGAAAGAAGTGAGTGGGACAAAAGTAGAACTTGATGAGGTAATTGTACCTGCTCCCTTATTGGAAAGTAGTACATCACAAAAATCGGTTTCTGTGACACCTACACCAATTAGTGATGAAGCTAATGATAATGATCATGAAACTTCAGATCAAGTTACTACCGAACCTCGTAAATCAACAAGAGTAAGATCCGCACCAGAGTGGTACGGTAATCCTGTTCTGGAAGTCATGCTACTAGATCATGGTGAACCTACGAACTATGAAGAAGCGATGGTGAGCCCAGATTCCGCAAAATGGATAGAAGCCATGAAATCTGAGATGGGATCCATGTATAAGAACAAAGTGTGGACTTTGGTTGACTTGCCCGTTGATTGGCAAGCAGTTGAGAATAAATGGATCTTCAAGAAGAAGACTGATGCTGACGGTAATGTTACTGTCTACAAAGATCGACTTGTTGCAAAAGGTTTTCGACAAGTTCAAGGGATTGACTACGATGAGACCTTCTCACCCATAGCGATGCTTAAGTCTGTCTGAATCATGTTAGCAATCGCCGCATTTTATGATTATGAAATTTGCCAAATGGATGTCAAAACTGCATTCCTGAATGGATTTCTGGAAGAAGAGTTGTATATGATGCAACCAGAAGGTTTTGTCGATCCAAAGGGAGCTAACAAAGTGTGCAAGCTCCATCGATCCATTTATGGACTGGTGCAAGCCTCTCGGAGTTGGAATAAACGCTTTGATAGTGTGATCAAAGCATTTGGTTTTGTACAGACTTTTGGAGAAGCCCGTATTTACAAGAAAGTGAGTGGGATCTCTGTAGCATTTCTGATATTATATGTGGATGACATATTATTGATTGGAAATGATATTAAATTTCTGGATAGCATAAAGGGATACTTGAATAAGAGTTTTTCAATGAAAGACCTCAGTGAAGCTGCTTACATATTGGGCGTTAAGATCTATAGAGATAGATCAAGACGCTTAATTGGACTTTCACAAAGCACATACCTTGACAACATTTTGAAGAAGTTCAAAATGGATCAAGCAAAGAAAGGGTTCTTGCCTGTGTTACAAGGTGTGAAGTTGAGTAAGACTCAATGTCTGACCACCGCAGAAGATAGAGAGAAAATGAAAGATGTTCCCTATGCTTCAGCCATAGGCTATATCATGTATGCAATGCTGTGTACCAGACCTGATGTGTGCCTTGCTATAAGTCGAGCAGGGAGGTACCAAAGTAATCCAGGAGTGGATCACTGGACAATGGTCAAGAACATCCTGAAATACCTGAAAAGGACTAAGGATATGTTTCTCATATATGGAGGTGACAAAGAGCTCATCGTAAATGGTTACGTTGATGCAAGCTTTGACACTGATCCGGACGATTCTAAATCGCAAACCGGATACGTGTTTTTACTGAACGGTGGAGCTGTTAGTTGGTGGAGTTCTAAACAAAGCGTCGTGGCGGGATCTAAATGTGAAGCGGAGTACATAGCTGCTTCGGAAGCAGCAAATGAAGGAGTCTGGATGAAGGAGTTCATATCCGATCTAGGTGCCATACCTAGTGCATCGGGTCCAATGAAAATCTTTTGTGACAATGCTGGTGCAATTGCCTTGGCGAAGGAATCCAGATTTCACAAGAGAACCAAACACATCAAGAGATGCTTCAATTCCATTCGGGATTTAGTCCAAGTGGGAGACATAGAAATTTGCAAGATACATACGGATCTGAATGTTGCAGACCCGCTGACTAAGCCTCTTCCACGAGAAAAACATGATCAGCAATAAGGCTCCATGGGTGTTAGAATCATTACTGTGTAATCTAGATTATTGACTCTAGTGCAAGTGGGAGACTGAGGGAAATATGCCCTAGAGGCAATAATAAAGTTATTATTTATTTCCTTATATCATGATAAATGTTTATTATTCATGCTAGAATTGTATTAACCGGAAACATAATACATGTGTGAATACATAGACAAAAACCAGAGAGTCACTAGTATGCCTCTACTTGACTAGCTCGTTAATCAAAGATGGTTATTGAGGGAGTCCTAGATTAGGGGGTGTCCGGATGGACGGACTATACCTTCAGCCGGACTCCAGGACTATGAAGATACAAGATTGAAGTCTCCGTCCCGTGTCCGGAAGGGACTTTTCCTTGGCGTGGAAGGCAAGCTTGGCGATACGGATATAAAGATCTCCTACCATTGTAACCGACTCTATGTAACCCTAACCCTATCCGGTGTCTATATAAACCGGAGGGTTTTAGTCCATAGGACAACATACACATCAACAATCATACCATAGGCTAGCTTCTAGGGTTTAGCCTCTCTGATCTCGTGGCAGATCAACTCTTGTAATACCCATACCATCAATATTAATCAAGTAGGACGTAGGGTTTTACCTCCATCGAGAGGGCCCGAACTTGGGTAAAACTTCGTGTCCCCTACCTCCTGTTACCATCCGGCCTAGACGCACAGTTCGGGACCCCCTACCTGAGATCCGCCTGTTTTGACACCGACATTGGTGCTTTCATTGAGAGTTCCTCTGTGCCGTCGCCGTCAGGCCCGATGGCTCCTACGATCTTCAATAGTGATGCAGTCCAGGGTGAGACCTTCCTCCCCGGACAGATCTTCATCTTCGGCGGCTTCGCACTGCGGGCCAATTCACTTGGCCATCTGGAGCAGATCGAAAGCTACGCCCCTGGCCGTCAGGTCAGATTCGGAAGTTTTAACTACACGGCTGACATCCGCGGGGACTTGATCTTCGACGGATTCGAGCCACTGCCGAGCGCGCCGCACTGTCCCGATGAGCATGATCTAGCTCTGCCGTCGAACAGTGCCCTGGAGGCCGCACCCGCATCGGCTCCGGTCCCTAATTCGGAGCCAACTGCGCCGATCAAGGATGGGCGGTTGGACGCCACCTCGGGGGTTGCGATCCCAACGGCGATTGAGCCGAACACCAACCCCGCACTCCGCGAGACTCATGACTCCAAGGAGCCGGACTCCTTTCCGGACTCCGAACCCTCCGTGCCCCGGCCTATCGAATCCGATTGGGCGCCGATCATGGAGTTCACTGCCGCGGACATCTTTCAGCACTCGCCTTTTGGTGATATTCTGAAGTCACTGAAGTCTCTCTCTTTATCAGGAGAGCCCTGGCCGGACTACGGCCAGCGAGGTTGGGATTCGGATGATGAAGAAATTCAAAACCCACCCACCACCCACTTTGTAGCCACTGTCCATGACTTAACCGACATGCTCGACTTCGATTACAAAGACATCGACGGTATGGACGCCGATGAAGGTGATAATGAAGAACCAGCGCCTACTAGGCCCTGGAAAACCACCTCGTCGTATGACATATACATGGTGGACACCCCAAAAGAGGGAGATGGCGATGGAACAGCGGAGGATGACCCCTCCAAGAAACAGCCTAAGCGCCGACGTCAGCGGCGCCGCTCAAAATCCCGCCAAAACAAACACAATGATTCCAGCACGGGAGATAATAACACTCCGGAAAGCGCCGAAGAAAACCCCCTCCAGCAAGATTTAGCATTGGAGGATGGAGAAACCAGCCCTCATGAGAGAGCGGCAGACAGAGAGGTCGAGAACGATAATTATATGCCTCCCTCCGAAGACGAGGCAAGCCTCGACGACGACGAATCCGTTGTGCCAGAGGATCCCGTCGAGCAAGAGCATTTTCAACGCAGGCTTATGGCCACGGCAAGAGGCCTCAAGAAAAAACAGCAACAGCTCAGAGCTGATCAAGATTTGCTAGTTGACAGATGGACTGAAGTCCTTGCGGCCGAAGAGCATAAACTTGAACGCCCCTCCAAGAGCTACCCAAAGCGCAGGTTGCTACCCCAATTAGAGGAGGAAGCACTCGATGCGGCCGACCGGCCACCTCGTGGCCGCGACAGAGAGGCCTCTCGGCCCTCCACTCAAGCCGCACCCCGTACCAAGGCACGGGACTATGCGCCGGACTTACGAGATATGTTGGAGGACAAGGGTAAACAAACAAGATCGATCTACGGATCGCGTGGGCGCCCAACGGCTCGAGACGGCATCCGTCACGCCGGCCACAAATTTGGCAGGGCCGAATACAGTAGACAAGGCTCCCTGGAGCTACGTCATGATATAGCCTAGTACAGAGGCGCCGCACACCCACTCTGCTTCACAGACGAAATAATGGATCATCAAATCCCCGAGGGTTTCAAACCCGTAAACATCGAATCATATGATGTCACAACAGATCCTGTGGTATGGATTGAGGATTATCTCCTTCATATCCATATGGCCCGCGGCGACGATTTCCACGTCATCAAATACCTCCCACTCAAACTTAAAGGACCAGCTCAGCATTGGCTTAACAGCTTGCCAACTGGATCAATCAGTTGTTGGGAGGACCTGGAAGCCGCATTCCTCGACAATTTCCAGGGCACTTATGTGCGACCCCCAGACGACGATGACCTAAGCCACGTAATTCAGCAGCCAGATGAATCGGCCAGGCAATTCCGGACACGGTTCTTAACAAAAAATAATCAAATAGTCGACTATCCGGACGCTGAGGCCCTAGCAGCCTTCAAGCACAATATCCGCGATGAGTGGCTAGCCCGGCACCTTGGACAGGAAAAGCCGAAATCTATGGCAGCACTCACGACACTCATGACCCGCTTTTGCGTGGGAGAAGACAGCTGGCTTGCTTGTAGCAACAATATAACCAAAAATCCTAGTAATTCGGACACCAGGGACAGTGGTGGCAGGTCGCGTCGAACCAAGTAGAAGCGCTGCATTAACGACGACAATGCTGAGGATACGGCAGTTAATGCCGGATTTAGAGGCTCTAAATCCGGTCAGCGAAAGAAGCCATTCAAAAGGAATCCTAGGGGCCCATCCAGTTTGGACCGAATACTCGACCGCTTATACCAATTACATGGCACCCCCGAAAAGCCGGCCAATCACACTGACGGTGTCCTGGACTAGGGGGTACTCACCACGCCGTCTCCCGATCTATTAGATTGGGCCGAGGACCCCCGTGGCCATATACTCATGGGCCAGTTCGGACGGCTACCGCATACAAGGAAGATTCCACAAGACTTGGCGACCAAGACAAAGACTTCTCCCCACCGACGTATTCGGCTAGGACTCTTGTAATCCTCGGCCTCCGGTGCATTATATAAACCGAGGCCAGGCTAGTCAATAGAGAGACAATATATACAACAATCATACCATAGGCTAGCTTCTAGGGTTTAGCCTCCTTGATCTCGTGGTAGATCTACTCTTGTACTACCCATATCATCAATATTAATCGAGCAGGACGTAGGGTTTTACCTCCATCAAGAGGGCCCAAACCTGGGTAAAACATTGTGTCCCTTGTCTCCTGTTACCATCCGCCTAGACGCACAGTTCGGGACCCACTACCTGAGATCCGTCTATTTTGAAAACGACATTGGTGCTTTCATTGAGAGTTCCGCTCTGTGATCGACAAAAGGATCGATGGCTCGCCTGCAGATCAACTGCGACTTCGGCATCTTCGTCACCAGCTCGACTGGTCACCTTGGTTCGACCAAGAATTGCGCCCCATGTTCGGATCAGCATGTCCGGACGAGGGCCTTCATCAAACATCAACTCCGATCTCTATCAAGATCATGGAGGAATCATCTATGGAGCTCGGGGGCTCAACGTCAACATTGCCCTCAAGCGACCGTGCTGTTTTTCTGGACAGCGAACGTGTATCTGCCACCACCACCTCCTCGAGTATCGCTTTGACGATCGCTTTGGTGGAATTGTGCGGAATTAAGTCTACAACAACCTTGGAATATTTCGTCGAGTTCCGATGGAGGAATCTCTGGCAATCCATGATATACCGGAGCCTTGTCAAATCTGGACGTGAATTTGGATGAGTTTAGAGCGTGGTGTCCAGCTTCTAGGTCGGACATCCTTTGGAAGATCCAACCGTTGATCGGCTGCGGAATTCCTATATCTACCACCTTTCAAAATTTCAGCTCGATCCGACCGTCCAAACTCTAGGAACCTTCCGATTAGTGCATCACTTTTCGGATCTGTTTTCTGCGCGAAAACGAATCCGACCCGAGTTCGTCTTTTTTATGAACAGGATTTCGGACATCCCTTTTGAAGGAAGTTTTGTATGGGGTATTGTGTTTCGTTCCCGAACACATCCCACTAACTTTAAGATCTTTTGATCATGATCTTCAACATCATGCTGGTGTCAAATCAGTCCGACAATATTACTCCACGGCTGCCGACCTGCGCTAGACACGGCGTCACTTTGTTGAGCCGAGATCAACTTGTTCGGATCATCATCTCGGCAAGCCAAACAAGAGCCCGGCATCGCGAAGGATAAATCATCACCAACATCGTCGCCCCACGGATTACACGAAGCGGGCATACCGGCATCGCCGCACGGTCGCTTCATCAAGCCGGCATCGACCACGTCACGACCTGCATCGACAGGGCCGCACTATTGCTGCTTCAAGCTAGTGTCCATCACGCCGACCTACTTCGACTCATCGGCTGACATCGAGGCTTCGACATCTCGGCTGGACCGAGGGCTTCGCCATCTCTTCATCAACTTACTCCAGACACTTCGGCGTCACTAGCCGACCAGCTCCGTCACGTTAGCTGGGCCAAGGGCTTTGCCTCGGCGAGTCAACCTTTACCAGCATTGCCATGCCGTCGTTTTATCGCCCATCAGTCAATGGGTGTGCGGAGCGGGTCCCAATTTTAGGAATCACCTTCCTTTGGATTGCTACAACAAATAAACCAGGTGCTATTAATCCCAGTATTTTTTGCTTGTTTGAGTTCATTGTTCCCAAGGAATTATTACTCTGGTTTGTCCGTCATATGTACACAGGTCTATCAAATGGTGGCTGCATTAACGATAGTCGCATGGTGGTTCGGTCAGTTTCCGTACATAGTCCGGCGAACGCCGCACTCGGAGCTCGAACCGACCTGCGAATTCAGGCTTTGCCATGCCTTTACCGCATCACGCTGACGCCCTGCATCGACTTGACTTCGGCGCCAGGCCATATTTCTTTTATTACTCACTTTTCATAAATTATTTGTTATGCAACAATTTTTTTAATTATCATTATTACTATTATCTCCGGTTTGCACTATTTTTTGTGCACAGGAAAATGATCCGGGGACTTCGGCGTCACTCTACCGGTCTGCATTGATCGTGCTATGTCACCACTTCGGCGTGTCAAGCTCTCCGCTCCGCCACCTCGGGACCGGCTTGAGGGATGGAACCTTGCCCCGCATCAAGCTCGGACCGCGTCATCAATACCGAACACATTAACTAGCTAAGTCACTTTCATGCTCAAAGCTTTAATTCCTAACTTGCGTTCGGTTCGACCAAGCATTACACTTTTTTGGAAAAAAGTTGCTTCTAAAAAATTTCCTTGTCCAAACTTTGTTTGTGACGCATAAATTCAAATACCCCGTTTACTGGGGGGCTTCCTTTATGAAGCTTTTCCTGTTGCATATGATTATACTTGTACGGCTTCGTTCATTGTTCGTGTATTACGCCACAATATGCACCACATTGATTTAAGCGATTTGCAAGCTGGGTTGCCTCGCTCCCGTGTTTACCCCTACGTTCCCGATTGTTCGGCTAGGGAGTAAAGGGAGCACCTCTGCGATTGTCACGATCGGGTCACCCGAGCCGGACCTCAGACTGGGTGAAGCCGAAAGCTAGCGCTCTTATAGTTATTCAATGATGGTCGGCACACAACGGAACTCATGAGTACAAAAAATCTATTGCACAAGTCTCATAATAACAATGAGCACCGAAGAAAGGTATCGGTGGGGGTACTATTTTCTTCGAAGATGCTTCTTACTCTTCGCAGTAATATAGCATAAGTTCCCTGAGCGCGCTTTGTCTGTTACAGCCTTATGGCCTGATTGCCTGGTTATTGGAAACACCGTCGATATTCTCGACCGATGGAGTACATAACACTTTTCGGTCCTTAACCGAAGAGGGAGAAGCCGATGGTCGGTTAAGACGCGTTTAAAGTTCGGTTGAACATAGATATGATATAAGTACTTCGGTACATGCAATCTTTTTCTACCCAAGTCACTTGGGGGCTCTTAAGTTTATTTGAGCCGTTTTATAATAAGTGTTCTTCTTCTCAGTCGTTGCAAAGTTCTATTATTATTATTTATCACTCCTTTTTTCGAAGCAAGTGTGCGGTCACTAGCCGGGGAGCCTAATTTCTCTCTCAAAGCCGCTAGAGTTTAGTTTGCTAAACTGGCGTAATGAGAAGTACTCCGCCCTCGGGATAGGAGGTTGAAGCCGTAGGCTGACCCGCTCGAAGTCTTGAGATAGGATGTGTCATGTTAAAGGACGACAGAAGCACTTCTTTTTTCTAATACCAATTTTCTGATTGGCACCGAACACTTGATCTTGTTCAGACGTCATGTTTTTACTAACGTTTCTTGGTTTTCCAAGCTTTTTGGCACTTTTAAACTATTTTGCTTTTCCAGCATTAGTCTCGCAGTGCAACGCCGGACACCTTTAGGGATTCGGCAAAAACATTCTCAGATATTGCTATATATGCATCGGTTTCGAATTGTGTCTTCGGTCAATAGTTGGGTTGCCTGGCTCCTGCACTTGCTTCCTACGTTCCGTTTTCTTCGGCTAGGCGTGCAAAGGGAGAACCACTGCGATTGTGCTTCCAGCTCACATGGTTAAGCACGTTAGTGGAGAAAGCCGAAATGTGACTGTCACAATATGCGTAAACTGGTCAGCGATCCGATGACTATGACGGGCTATTCATAACATTGGCCGAAGTGTTTACGGCTTGACCTCGACTGTCGCCGAACACTACCGGGGGCTATTAACTGGCCTCCCAAACTAAATCCTCGATATTTTTCTCTTACATTCGAGCCGAGGTTTCATGATCATGCTTAGCATGACAACCCAAAGAAAGGAACCAATAGCGGGACTATTTTCTTTGGAATACATTTTTTCTGTTAAACAGTAATATAACATATCTCTCTGCGTACCTTTGTTTATAAAACTGTGTGGCCAGATTGCCTTGTTTGTCATAAATCTTTGCCCTCATAAAAGCTTTATAAAGTAGGACAAACACTCCTCGGCTACTGGCCAAGGAGGTGGACGTCGATGGTCGGTCAACAAAGTTTTGTACAATGCGGATCCGAGCATTAATGACGTAAAGTACTTGGATACATAGAGTCATTACACATAATTTGTGATTTTACTATGGATATTGATCCTTAATTCGGCCACCCATGCCCGCATTAAGGCTCGGGGGCTACTGGGCTTCGGGCTTATTATTTACAAATATTAAAGGGGCACATCGATCACCTGATATGGTGTTGCCACCCGACCAGTGTCTCGGGGGCTACTACATTGCTTGTCCAATGCAGAAAATTGTATGTGCAATATAGTTTCCGAGGAGATTTTGATCCTCAGGTTGGTCGGCCGCACCCAACCTGAGTCTTGAGGACTGAGCACGCCGCTTTTGTGTCCCAAAGTATTCTGCCGAGCTAGGACTTGATCCTCAGGCCGATTTTGCAAATCAACCTGAGTCTCAGTGGCTACTGGGATCAGCGGTCTTATGTCATCCTTCATGTGCATCTCGGGTTTTAGACCGATACACACCTTGAGGGCTACAGGCTATATATCTCGGCAGAGAATAAATTGCACCAATAAAAAATATTGACAAAAAATCGGCCCATAGTCGGGGTGGTGCACCACCTCGGAAGCAGTCCGGCATAAAGCTCGGGCGCTAGTGGCTGGCTCCATAGAGGGCATTTCCGGCATTAAGCTCGGCTAAACTCCTTCAACTTTTTTGAACCAAGGTGATATGACACCTCGGATATAGTCCGACATTGGAGCCTGGACACAGTCCGGCGTTGGAGCTCGGATATATTCCGGCATTGGAGCTCGGGTACATAGTCCAGCGTTGGAGCTCGGATACATTCCAGCGCTAGATCTGGGAAGCGGTTCGGCGTTGGTGCTCGGCTGCAAAAGATACCTCGAATGCAGTCCGGCGTTGGAGCTCGGACGCAAGAGGACCCTGCCTCCCGGGAACAACTTGAAACCCGAGGTGTGGCATAAAAATAAACAAGGCATTGATAAAGGCCGGAAACTTAAAGGGGCTCCTCGGATACCCGACATGTAAACTCGTCGAATGCATTTCGGCGATCCTCAAGATCGAAGATAAAGAAGATTTGTTGAACCAGTTTTCAAGACTGGCAACCAAAGATGAAGAACAGTTTGGAAGAATCGAGGAGCGTCCCTAACTTGAAGACCGGTTCAGGGGGCTACTGACAGTGTCCTGGACTAGGGGGTACTCACCACGTCGTCTCCCGATCTATTAGATTGGGCCGAGGACCCCCGTGGCCGTATACTCATGGGCCAGTTCGGACGGCTACCGCATACAAGGAAGATTCCACAAGACTTGGCGATCAAGACAAAGACTTCTCCCCACCGACGTATTCGGCTAGGACTCTTGTAATCCTAGGCCTCCGGTGCATTATATAAACCGAGGCCAGGCTAGTCGATAGAGAGACAATATATACAACAATCATACCATAGGCTAGCTTCTAGGGTTTAGCCTCCTTGATCTCGTGGTAGATCTACTCTTGTACTACCCATATCATTAATCGAGCAGGACGTAGGGTTTTACCTCCATCAAGAGGGCCCGAACCTGGGTAAAACATTGTGTCCCTTGTCTCCTGGTACCATCCGCCTAGACGCACTGTTCGGGACCCACTACCCGAGATCCACCGGTTTTGACACCGACACACACCAATAGGGATTGTTGGGTGTTCAAGCAGGCAGGCAAGCTAAAAGCCGAAAACAAAGACAAGGGGCTGCATAGCGATGATGACGAGGAGCCTCGGCCGCCGAACAACAGGGGACAGAAGGGTTTTCCCCCACAAGTGCGAACGGTGAACATGATATACGCAACCCACATCCCCAAGAGGGAGCGGAAGCGCGCGTTAAGGGACGTATACGCAATACAGCCAGTCGCCCCAAAGTTCAACCCATGGTCCTCCTGCCCCACTAGCACCTGTCACGGCAGCTTTGCCGCATTGGTTCTAGACCCAATTATTGACGGATTTCATCTCACTAGAGTCCTTATGGACGGCGGCAGCAGCCTGAACCTACTTTACCAGGATACAGTGCGGAAAATGGGCATAGATCCCTCGAGGATTAAGCCCACCAAAACAACCTTTAAAGGCGTAATACCAAGTGTAGAGGCTAACTGTACAGGCTCAGTCACACTTGAAGTGGTCTTCGGATCTCCGGATAATTTCCGAAGCGAGGAGTTAATCTTCGACATAGTCCCGTTTCGCAGTGGTTATCACGCACTGCTCGGGCGAACCGCATTTGCTAAGTTCAATGTGGTACCGCATTACGCATACCTTAAGCTCAAGATGCCAGGCCCTCGAGGAGTAATTACGGTCAATGGAAACACCGAACGCTCCCTCCGAATGGAGGAGCACACGGCGGCCCTTGCGGTGGAAGTTCAAAGCAGCCTCTTTAGGCAGTTCTCTAGTCCGACCACTAAACGACCGGACACCGTCAAACGCGCCCGGAGTAACCTACAACAAGATCGCCTGGCACGATCCAAGCAGGCGTAGCAATGCGGCCCCAACCCCAACCCTCGCAAAAAGGCGACGCCAGTACTTCGCGTACATAACTATGCTCTAGAGATACCATGGGCACAGGGGGAGGGGCACCACCACGGCACGCCCGAAACATGGCTTAAACCGCACCAGGGGCTGCCGATTTTTTAAATTTTCTCTTACTTTCAGGACTCCACTCTTCAGAAGGCATGTTCGGCAGTTTAGTTGCCGCACAAACGATGCAAGAACCAGGGAAGTAGCCAAGCCACGCCGCATTACGGAACTCCCAGGTGGTCTCTCTCACGAGCAGTATACCTGTTTCGCACATTATTCCGCAGCTTGCCCCTGGAGCGGACATGTTACATAGTCCAACCTTTTGCTTATCGCATTATTTGTATCGTTCTGCTTTGATCGCAGCCCTTTTTAATAAACAATGCATAGCTTTTGTCTATTTTTGCATTACTTTTTTTATATATTTATATATGTTCCTTAACGACATGTTGCACCCGTACACTTTGGTACGGCCAAAATACGCCAGAGGCTTCTGTACCCCTCAACATGGTGTCAGAAGTCCGAACACTTTAACAAGTACGGCACCCCGAACTTATAGCATTATATGCATCGGCTCTGAATCATGTCTTGGGTCAATAGTTGGGTTTGCCCGGCTCCTATGTTTTGGTGCCTTACGTTTCGCTATACTGGCTAAGGTAGCACTAGGAGAACCACTGCGATTGTGCCCCGGTTGAGCTGGGTCGAGCACCTCAGTGGAGAAAGCTAAAACTGACCATCATGATGAGGCGAGAGCTGGTCGCTGTTCGAGAGGTTTTTTTGAGTCCCTAAAGACTTATGCCGCTTAGGGCGAGGAGTCGGCTATGTCCGGCCAAGGCGTGGATAGCGCCACGAACTTGGTCTTCCGAATACTAGGGGCTTCGCCGAAATTTAATATTATAGAATTCTATGGCTAAGTGAGAGTGTTCACGCATTATAGTCTGATTGCCTCGTTCGACGGGCTGAGCGCCTCACTCGAAGGACCCAAATATGGGAAAAAGAGCGCCCAGGTTTATCCCCGAACACCCCAGCACTAGCGGCAAGGGGGCAGAAGCCGACGACTTGCCATCTCTCAGTATTGATAAACAGCCGCACAGAAGGTAATATTTTAAATTCAAAAAGCATTGCCTAAGCGCATATGAACAAGTTTTTAGCGCACAGGACAAAACGAGCGAGTTTTACTCAAAAATTACATCCATAGAACATTCCTCCGCCACAAGGCGGGCACCCTTCAGAACATCCTTATAATAATTTTCGAGCTTACGATGCTCTTTCCCCGGCGATGGCCCGTCCTTCACAAGCTTCTCAGCATCCAGCTTGCCCCAGTGCACCTTCGCACAAGCAAGGGCCCTACAGGCACCTTCAATGCAGACGGAGCGCTCGATGACTTCGAGCCTGGGACAGGCCTCCACCAGCCGCCGCACCAGCCCGAAATAGCTCCCAGGCTGAGCCTCTCCAGGCCACAGCCGAACTATGAGGCCCTTCATGGCCTGTTCGGCCGCCTTGTGGAGCTCGACCAGTTGCTTCAACTGGTCGCTCAGGGGCACGGGATGTCTGGCCTCAGCATACTGAGACCAGAACACCTTCTTCGTCGAGCTGCCCTCCTCGGCTCGATAGAATGCGGCGGCATCAGATACACTCCGGGGAAGGTCTGCGAACACGCCTGGAGAACTCCGGATTTGGGTAAGTAACACGTAACTCACGCTTATGTGTTTACTTTGCATAAAGAATGCCTTACCCGCCGCTATCTTCTTCACCTCATCCAACTCCTGGAGGGTCTTCTGGGATTCGGCCTTGGCAGACTTGGCACTTTCAGTAGCCGCCGCGAGCTCGGACGCTTGCGTCCTTGAGTCACGCTCCAAACTCTCATGTTTTTCCATGAGAGCCTGGAGCTCTTGCCGCACCTTGCCAACCTCGGCCTCATACTTTTCTCGCTCAACGCGCTCCGCGGCCGACCTATTCTCGGCCTCGAGCAGCGCTTGCTTCAGGGTCGCCCCCTTAGACGTGGCCCCTACAATAGCCACGATAATCCTGTCATTTTTTGCAATTGCACCTTTTTATATATACATATATTTTATTTACATAAGGTATTTCTTATCTTCATTGTCCTCGAGCTGCTTCTTGGCATGTCCGAGCTCATGCTCGGACCGCTCGACGTTCTGCTTTAGCACGTCCACTTCCGCAGTCAGTGCGGCGGACGCCAGCAGGGAAGCCTGCACACGCATATTGACTCTTTTTAGACTCCTACGATTTTTTATTTGATCCTCTATTCGGCTTTTCTTTCCGAACGCCAAAGAGAGCATCAGGGGCTACTGTCTATGCGGTAATGTTATTTACACATCCTTTACTTACCTCAAAGCCTGTTAAAAGGCTTGTACAAGCATCAGTCAGTCCGCTCTTGGCGGACTGAACCTTCTGGATCACCGCACTCATAATAGTGTGGTGCCCCTCGTCGATGGAGGCGCCTTGGAGCGCCTCCAACATATTGTCCGGCGCCTCCGGTTGGACGGAGGTCGCCGCCGCGGTGGGTTTGCTCCTCTTGGAAGGAGGTTCCCCGCCGGACTCTGGAACCTTTGAAGGTTCCGGAGCGGTGTCCGGCCTAGGGCCGGACTTGGAGCCCTGGGGGTTTCGTCCCCTTTACTCCGGGAGTCCGGGAGGTCACCTTGCGGCGCCTCCAGGACCACCTCCTCCCGGATTGGACCCCGTTGGGACAACATTTCGGTGTCGTCCGTAGGGCGGGGGAGGAAGTCGTCGGCAGCGAGTTCACGTCCGACGGGTCCAGAGAGCCGCTCGACGATGCGTCGAGCCAGTCTTTGGGTGGGCTGCATAAATATATTTGACATAAGGGAAAGCTGTGCAATAAACGAATACTATGAAATCACTCCGGTATCCGGATACTTACGATTTCGTCAGGGGCTTGGCCCTGGGTGGCCACTCCTCTTCACCATCGTCAGCGTTGGTGGAGTAGTCCGGAGGAGGGATTCTCCCCTTCTTGGACCCTTCGGCCTCCCCAGTTGGGGTGGCCTTCCTTTTCTTCCCTTCCCCCACTGGAGGGGGAGGGGTCTCTTCTTCCTCCTCCTCATCTTCGTGGGAGGAGTGCGCCTCGGAACCATCGGATGATGGATCCGACGCCTCCTGGCGCCGGGCACTCTTTCGAGTCCCCGCGGCCTTTTTCGCGGCCTTCTTCTCCGGCACCACATAGGGTGCCGGAACCAGCAGCTTAGCCAATTGAGCGTCCGCTGGGCCTTCGGGCAAAGGAGCCGGACAGTTGATTTGTCCGGACGTCACCTGCCAGTCCTGTTAAAGGAAAGGGAGCTTAGATCCCGCATGGAGTCAAACTATGAAACACTGGTACCTGTAAAAAGGAAAAAGACAGCTTACCGCAAGAGCGTGACGCTGTGCACTGAACCCGCGATCCTCAGTAGCGGATGCGGGAGCCACGGCACCCTTGAAAAGCACCTTCCAGGCATCTTCGTACGTCGTGTCGAAGAGCCTGCTCGGAGTTTGGTGCTGCGCCGGGTCGAACTCCCACAGATTGAAAGCCCGTTGTTGACATGGGAGGATCAAGCGGGTGAGCATAACCTGGACTACGTTGACAAGTTTAAGCTTCCTCTCCACTAGGGTTTTGATGCATGTTTGGAGTCCGGTCAGCTCTCCTTTTTTTACCCCACAACAAGCCTGTCTCTTTCCAGGACGTGAGCCGCGTTGGGGGTCCAGACCGGAACTCAAGGGGTGCGACCCATTCGGTGTCGCATGGTTCGGTGATGTAAAACCACCCCGATTGCCACCCCTTCAGGGTCTCCACAAAGGAGCCCTCGAGCCATAGGACGTTAGCCATCTTGCGAACCATGGTGCCTCCGCACTCCGCTTGGTTGCCGCGCACCACCTTTGGCTTGACGTTGAAGGTCTTGAGCCATAGGCCGAAATGGGGGCGGATGCGGAGGAAAGCCTCGCACATGACGATAAAACGCCGAGATGTTGAGGACAAAATTCGGGGCCAGATCGTGGAAATCCAGGCCGTAGTAGAACATGAGCCCCCGGACAAATGGATGCAGAGGGAAGCCCAATCCGCGGAGGAAATGGGGGGGAGGAACACTACCCTCTCATGGGGTCTGGGAGTGGGGATGAGCCGCCCCGTTTCGGGAAGCCGGTGCGCGATGTCGCTAGCCAGATATCCGGCCTTCCTCAGCTTTTTGATGTTTCCCTCCGTGACGGAGGAGACCATCCACTTGCCTCCCGCTCCGGACATGGCTGGAGAAGGTTGAGGTGAGGAGTGTGGACTTGGGCGCTGGAGCTCGAGTGCGCAAAAAAGGATAGGCGAAGGAGGAAGAGGGCGTAGGTGAAAAGGTGGATCCTTATCCCCTTATATGGGTGGACGCAACTACATGTCCCCACCAGCCTGGTAAAACTCTCTTATCTCCCAAGCGCCGTAATCAAAGGCGCGGTTGGGTTACCCATGCCCGTATTGATGAGAATCCCGGAATAAGGGGACACAATCTCTACTTTAACAAGACATGCCAAGGAAACCGCCTCGCATAACGCGCTGAGATGGGACACTAAAACGGCTTGAATAAAAGCTTGGCCGTGGTGTGATGTCACACTACGGAGTGCGTCAGCAGATTAGATTTGTGTAAATATTATTCTCTCTATGGCAATATGTGGAAACTTATTTTGCAGATCCGGACACTACTTTTGTGTTCAAAATCTTCTATGAAGTACTTGGAGGAGGAACCCGCCTTGCAATGCCGAAGACAATTTGCGTGACGGACTCGTCGTCATTGAAGCCTGGTTTAGGGGCTACTGAGGGAGTCCTGGATTAGGGGGTGTCCGGATGGCCGGACTATACCTTCAGCCGGACTCCAGGACTATGAAGATACAAGATTGAAGACTCCGTCCCGTGTCCGGAAGGGACTTTTCCTCGGCGTGGAAGGCAAGCTTGGCGATACGGATATGAAGATCTCCTACCATTGTAACTGACTCTATGTAACCCTAACCCTATCCGGTGTCTATATAAACCGGAGGGTTTTAGTCCGTAGGACAACATACACATCAACAATCATACCATAGGCTAGCTTCTAGGGTTTAGCCTCTCTGATCTCATGGTAGATCAACTCTTGTAATACCCATACCGTCAATACTAATCAAGCAGGACGTAGGGTTTTACCTCCATCGAGAGGGCCCGAACCTAGGTAAAACTTCGTGTCCCCTGCCTCCTGTTACCATCCGGCCTAGACGCACAGTTCAGGACCCCCTACCCGAGATCCGCCGGTTTTGACACCGACAGTTATGTTTCCTAACCATAGACATGAGTTGTCATTTGATTAACGGGATCACATCATTAGGAGAATGATGTGATTGACTTGAACCATTCCGTTAACTTAGCACTTGATCGTTTAGTTTGTTGCTATTGCTTTCTTCATAACTTATACATGTTCCTATGACTATGAGATTATGCAACTCCCGTTTACCGGAGGAACACTTTGTGTGCTACCAAACGTCACAACGTAACTGGGTGATTATAAAGGTGCTCTACAGGTGTCTCCGAAGGTACTTGTTGGGTTGGCGTATTTCGAGATTAGGATTTGTCACTCTGATTGTCGGAGAGGTATCTCTGGGCCCTCTCGGTAATGCACATCACTCAAGCCTTGCAAGCATTGCAACTAATAAGTTAGTTGCAGGATGATGTATTACGGAACGAGTAAAGAGACTTGCCAGTAATGAGATTGAACTAGGTATTGAGATACCGACGATCGAAACTCGGGCAAGTGACATACCGATGACAAAGGGAACAACGTATGTTGTTATGCGGTCTGACCAATAAAGATCTTCGTAGAATATGTAGGAGCCAATATGAGCATCCAGGTTCCGCTATTGGTTATTGACCGGAGATGTGTCTCGGTCATGTCTACATAGTTCTTGAACCCGTAGGTTCCGCACGCTTAAAGTTCGGTGACGATCGTAATTAGGGTTTTTGTGTTTTGATGTACCGAAGGTTGTTCAAAGACCCGGATGTGATCACGGACATGACGAGGAGTCTCGAAATGGTCGAGACATGAAGATTGATATATTGGAAGCCTATATTTGGATATCGGAAACGTTCCGGGTGAAATCGGGATTTTACCAGAGTACCGGGGGGTTACCGGAACCCCCCCAGGGGTTATTGGGCCTACATGGGCCATAAGGGAGAAGAGGAGGGCAGGCCACGCGCCCCCTCCCCCCTAGTCCGAATAGGACAAGGAAGGGGGGGCGGCGCCCCCCTTTCCTCTGTCTCCCTTCCTCCTTCCTTTTCCAACAAGGCAAGAGGGGGGAGTCCTACTCCCGGTTGGAGTAGGACTCCTCCAGGCGCACCCATAGGGCCGGCCGCACCTCCCCCTATCCCTCCTTTATATACTGAGGCAAGGGGCACCCCATGACACACAAGTTGATCCTCGTGATCGTTCCTTAGCCGTGTGCGGTGCCCCCGTCCACCATATTCCACCTCGGTCATATCGTAGCGGTGCTTAGGCGAAGCCCTGCATCGGTATAACATCATCACCGTCATCACACTGTCGTGCTGACGAAACTCTCCCTCAACATTTTGCTGGATCGGAACTCGAGGGACGTCACCGAGTTGAACGTGTGCAGAACTCGGAGGTGCCGTACGTTCGGCACTTGGATCGGTCGGATCGGGAAGACGTACGACTACTTCCTCTGCGTTGTGTCAACACTTCCGTTGCCGGTCTACGAGGGTACGTAGACAACACTCTCCCCTCTCGTTGCTATGCATCACCATGATCTTGCGTGTGCGTAGGAAATTTTTTGAAATTACTATGTTCCCCAACATTTTCTCCCCGGACAGATCTTTGTATTCGGCAGCTCCGCACTGCGGGCCAACTCGTTTGGCCATCTGGAGCAGATCGAGAGCTACGCCCCTGGCTATCAGGCCAGATTTGGAAACTTGAACTACACAACCGACATCCACGGAGACTTGATCTTCGACGGATTCGAGCCCTTGCCGAGTGCGCCACACGGTCACGATGAGCATGACTTAGCTCCACCATCGGACAATGTTCGGGAGATCGCACCGGCGGCCGCTCTGACCCTCAAATCAGAGCCAATTGCGCCATCCAGTGACGGGTGGATAGACCCCGCCACGGAGGCCGCACTCTCATCGGCGATTGAGCCAAGTATCGACCTTACCCTTCATGAGAGTCGTGACGCCAAACTGCCGGATTCTTCCCTGGCCACGGACTCCGAACGACATGCGCCCGTGCCCATCGAATCCGGCTAGGCGTCGATCATGGAGTTCACCTCCGCGGATATCTTTCAGCACTCGCCTTTCGGCGACATACTGAACTCATTAAGGTCTCTCTCTCTGTCAGGAGAGCCCTGGCCGAACTATGTCCAGCAGAATTGGGATGCGAATGACGAAGAAATTCGCCGCCCACCCACCACCCACATAGTAGCCACTGTCGATGATTTGACCGACATGCTCGACTTCGACTCCGAAGGCATCGACGGTATGGACGACGATGCAGGAGATGAATAGGAACCACTGCCCACAGGGCACTGGACGCCCACTTCATCATATGATGTATACATGGTGGAAACACCCAAAGAAAACGACGACGAAGAACGGAAGGACGCAGCGAAGGGTTGTTCGCTCGAGAAGCAATTGAAGCAGTGGTGTAAGCGCCGCTCCAAATCCCGCCTCGGCAGAAGCAGCGATCATATAAACCCAGCGATAGAGCAAGGCGAGCCAGCGGACGACAAACACGGCATTGAACCATCGTCCGACCACGGCAACACGGAGAATCAAACCGAACAACCCGACTCCATCGAAGATAACAATCCGGATAACATCACACCGGACAGGCACCCGGAGCAACAGAATACCCATCAAAGGCTTGTTGCCACTGCGAGGAGTCTGAAAAAGCAGAGGCAAAGGCTCAGGGCTGCACAAGACACACTCAGAATCAGATGGAGTGAAGTACTCAACACTGCAGCGAAGTACGCCGGTAATCGCCACACCAAGAGCTACCCGAAGCGAAAGTTGATACCTCAATTTGATGAGGAGGCCTTAGATCCCCCACAATCAAAAAACAAAACGGCCATCCGGCCGGATAGACAACCTCGTGGCCAACATAGAGCGGCAAACGACGCCGCACATAAGCCAGTACGTGATCCGCGTGAGGGCTCGCATCAAAAGGACGGCGCAACCAGATCCATCTACGGGCCACGCAAGCACGCTCCAGCATGCAATGCAACACAACAAACATCCCAACACCATGGTACACCCAAATACAGGGGTGCCGCACACCCCCTATATTTCACCGATGAGGTGCTGGACCACGAATTCCCAGAGGGATTAAAACCCATAAACATAGAGGCATACGACGGAATGACAGACCCTGGGGTCTGGATTGAGGACTACATCCTCCATATCCATATGGCTCGAGGAGACGATCTCCACGCCATCAAGTACTTACCCCTCAAGCTCAAAGGGCCAGCTCGGCACTGGCTTCAAAGCCTCCCCGAAAACTCCATTGGAAGCTGGGAAGAGCTCGAAGACGCTTTTCGGGCAAATTTTCAAGGGACCTATGTCCGACCACCGGATGCAGACGATTTGATTCATATAACTCAACAGCCCGGAGAGTCAGCCCAAAAGCTTTGGAACAGGTTTCTCACTAAAAAGAACCAAATGGTCGACTGCCCGGACGCCGAAGCCTTAGCAGCTTTTAAGCATAGCGTTCGAGACGAATGGCTTGCCAGACACCTCGGCCAAGAAAAGCCGAGAACGATGGCATCATTAAGAAGCCTCGTGACCCTCTTTTGCGCGGGCGAGGATAGCTGGTTAGCCCGATGCAGCACCAGTGACCCAAGTACATCTGAAGTCAGGAGCGGAAACGGGATACCACGACGCAGCAAAAACAAGCGTCGGAATAAAGAAGACAGCCCGAAGAGCACGACAGTAAACGTCGGATTTAGAAGCTCTCGGCCAGGTCAACAAAATCTGCCCTCCAAAGGCAACAGAGACGAACTGTCCAACCTAAACAAGATTTTGGATAAAATATGTTAGATCCACAGCACCCCCGATAAGCCTGCAAATCATACCCATAGAGAATGTTGGATCTTCAAGCAGTCCGGCAAGCTCAACGCCGAACATAAGGGGCAGGATACACCAAGCGAAGACGAGGACAAGCCTCGCAAACAAAGCATTGGGGAACAGAAGAAATTCCCACCAGAAGTCAAAACAGTAAACATGTTACAAGTGACAATGCGGAGAAACAAAGCGGCACTCCTAGAGACACATGCCCAGGGCCTATCACCGCGGAGTACTGCCACTGGTCGTCCCAACCGATCACCTTTGAACATCTGGATTACTCGGCAAGTATCCGGCGTGCAGTATGGGCTTCCTTGGTATTAGACCCAATAATTGACGGATACCACTTCACACGAGTCCTGATGGACGGCGGCAGCAGTTTAAACCTGATATATCAGGACACAGTCCGCAAAATGGGGATAGACCCAACAAAAATTAGCCGCAGCAATACTACCTTTAAAGGAGTAACGCCAGGCCCAGAGGCCCATTGCACGGGCTCCCTGCTACTAGAGGTTATATTCGGCTTTCCGGATAACTTCCGCAGCGAAAATTTAACGTTCCACATTGCTTCGTTCCAAAGTGGTTATCAAGCATTGCTTGGACGCGAAGCTTTCGCTCGCTTTAATGCAATACCGCATTACGCTTCTCTCATGCTTAAGATGCTCGGTCCACGTGGCATCATTATAGTAAATGGAAATATTGAGCGCTCCTTGCGCGCGGAAGACCGTGCGGCTGCCTTGGCAGCCGCACACTAAACGGCCTCACCAACTAAAGCATCTGACTGGTCGTTAAGACCACGAACGCGGTTGGACGAGTCCGGTGCAGCTATATGTAATTGATACTGGTTTGATGGCTATACCCCTATTACAATACAAGGGGCTCAACGCGCGCAAACAAGTGGCAGTTAGGCTCAACTTTACTCATTTTGAACTGTACATGGTTTATTTAGTATAACCTACCTTCTGCACGACAACTTTTCAATTAAGTTCCTTTCTTTTTCAGATGACCGTCGTGCTACACCCGTCCAGAATATGGCACAACGGAGACACAGGCGCAGACGTGCAGCAGGGACCCGTTCCTAGGATTCTTTTTAGATTAAGACCCTGCATAAACCTTTTTTACTGTCTTGTGTTGATACACATCCCTCGGATTCTCAGTACAATCGAGAAGGATGCTGACGTATTGGCATGTGGCCACCTTAGAATATTGCATGTACCTGGACACCAGGGGCTCATTTCAAAGGGCACTATTTCGACCTAGTTTACATCATAAAGACCGAATACCCTAGGGAGTGTTCGGCGTCGCGAGTTTGGCCTTATATGCATCAGCTCTGAATCATGTCTTTGGTGAAATGTTGGGTTTTCCCAGCTCCTGTGTTTTGCTCCCTTACGTTCCGCTCTATCAGCTAAGGCGGCACCAGGAGAACTACTGCGATTGTGCCCTGGTTCATCCGGACGAGCACCTCAGTAGAGAAAGCCAAAAACTGACTGTCATGATATAGCGTGAGACTAGTCAACAACTCAATGACCTAGCGGAATCTTTGGGATTCCTCCACCTTAACGAAGGGCCGTTTCCCGGCCAGGCATGTACGCGCCTCGAATCTGGATGAGCGCGGAGCCACCAGGGGCTATATAGTAGCCCCACTATCAAACTCCTCTGGCTAAGTGAAAGTGTTAAAGCATTATAGTCCGATTGCCTAGTTCACTGCGCTATCACCTCCTTAATGGACCAAGACATTGGATCAAGTGTGAACATGCGTCTTCTGCGAACACCCCCACATTATATGCGTGGGGGCTAAAGCCGACGACTGCCATTTTTCAGGTTATATACATATATACATAAACGGCCGCACAGGAGGCATCATAGCACTTTCGGGCAAAAGTATAAATACAGCCTTGATAAATTCAATAAAACATTGTTCTTACAATGGGAATACATGTCACTTAAACATAATATTCTTCGAGCACTGAGCCTCTATCAAACGAGCGCCTTCAAGAACTTCTTCAAAGTAGTGCTCGGCAGCCACTCGGCCTATGGCTGAACCCTGTGCCGCAACAGTGCTGGCATCCATCTCCGCCCAGTATGTTTTGACATGGGCAAGGGCCATCCACGAGCCCTTTATGCACGCCGACCTCTTTACAGCATCGATGCGTGGCACAGCACCAAGGAATTGTTGCACCAAGCTAAAGTAGCTATTCGGCCTTAGCCCTCCTGGCCACAGACGATGATCCACTACGGACCTCATGGAAAGTCCGGATAATCTATGGAGCTCGGCCCAACCGGTCAATCGCTCATTCAGCAACAGTGGACGGACTGGAGCATGAAACTGTGACCAGAACTGCTTCTCCACTTCAGGACCCTTCTGATCCTTGAAGTACTCGTCCGCATCAGCAGCACTTGCAGCCAAATCCATGTACTCGTCCGCAGAACTCCTCCTTCGTCGCTCTAATTTTGCAGCGGGCTTCATTGGCAGCCACCCGGGCCTTCTCTAGGTCCGTCGCCTTCGCCAGGTTTTCTTCTTCAAGAAGCCGGTAACGGTCAGCAGCATCTTTTAACTCCACGGCCATCTTGGCATTTTTTTCTTTTCTCTCGCAATGTGCAGCATGTTCGGCCCTTAAACCCTCCGCCGCCTTTAAAGCGGCCGCATTGCTGCTCCTTGCGTGCTCCTTGGCTCGGGCAAGCTCCGCCCGAAGGGTCTCCACGGTGGCAGCTCCATCTGCAGTCAAAACACATTAAAGATACTGGCATCATGCTGCTCTTACTACGTGACGATCACCATAAAAATCACTGACCCTGTGCCTCATCAAGCCGCCTGTTGACAAGCACGATATTGGCATCCGCCACATCCAGCTGTGCTTCAGTTCGGCAAACCCATCAATTCGGCTAGCCACCGGAGCTTCCACCACCTGCACATAAAGGCGGTCTGGTTATTACCTGGAACTATGATTCTCTGTTTGCCGCCGTTTTCGACGGCAACCAGAGTCTCATGGGCTACTATCTACACAGGGCACATCTAAAAATGCGCAGTACTGTCAAAAATGTGCATCATTTCACGTACCTCAAAACCCGTCAGTATACTCATAAAGGCATCATGCAACCTGCTTTCGACGGACGAAATCCTTTCAATCACCGTACCCATCAACGTGCGGTGCTCTTCTGAGATAGCCGCTTGCTCCTGCGGATCCCTCAGTACGACCGACCGCACACCAGACAGTGCCAGACTCTTTTGTTTGCTCTCTTCGAGAGCCGGATGCTGAGGACTCCGGGTGGCCATAGGATTACCTTCAGGCCTTGCCGGATCTGGAGAAACCCTCCGCGACGACACCTCGGGGGTCGCCCGCTTCGTAAGGCGGTGTGGCAGGGGGAGGCGTTTCGCTCTCCATCATCTCTGGAAGAAGATCCCCCGAAGACGAGCTCTGCTAAGAAGGGCTAAGATCCGAACTGCGAGACAAATGCTTTGATTATTTTCCTCAGAAGTAAAGCAAGATATTTTCGTTATTAAGTACCTTTTTACTTACAGCTCGGTGGAGGGCTGGTCCCCTTGAGGGCATAGTACGGCCAGGGTATCCCCCAGGGCAGGACCCTTCGGTGGAGATTTCTTCCCCTGTTTGGAGGCCATTATCTCTGGGTCCTCAGAGGCGGTTCTCTTCCTTCCCTGGGGAGAGGAAGTTTCAGTTCCTCCTCACCGGCTAATCTCCTTCGTGCAGGCGCTAGCCACTTTGTTCCCCCCTTTATCCTCTCCTAAGGGCGCTTGATAAGGCGCGATCTCCAGCATCCTGGTTAGCACGGGATTTGGTGAGGTCTCAGGGAGGGGGCCGGACACCTGATCAACTTTGCCTTCGCTATCCAATCCTGGACCAAGAGCGGTTTTTCTTTTTTTAGGGCAACTTTGCTATAAATAAAATGGACAGTGTGTTCGGATGCGAGGCCACTTACTTGGGTATCCGGGTGATTGCAGCTCAGACCTGCATCCTCAGTGATGTCCGGACACATTATTTGTGGTCCGAAGAACAATTTGTACATCTCTTCATGTGTCATGCCGAGGAAACGTTGGATAGCTCGCGGTCCTTCCGGGTTGAATTCCCACATGCGGAGGGGCCGGCATTTGCAGGGCTGGACTTGACGGACTAGCATAACTTGCACCACCATAACCATACTGGTATCTCTCTCGAAGAGATCTCGGATATGGCTTTGCAGCATTGGCACGTCCTTGGCTGGACCCCAACTCAGCCCCCTGTTGATCCATGACATCAGTTGTGGTGCGGGGCCTGAGCAAAAGGCAGGGGCAGCTACCCACTTGGCACTTCAGGGAGCTGTTATGTACAACCACTCCCGCTGCCACAATCCGGACACCTCTGGGAAGTAACCCTCAGGCCAGGGAGCGTCAGCAATTTTGCTTATTGAAGCACATCCGGACGCTGCGTGCTGCCCCTCGATCATCTTCGGCTTCACATCGAAGGTCTTGAGCCACAGGCCGAAGTGAGGGGTATTGCGGAGGAAGGCTGACGTTGTCCTGAACTAGGGGGTACTCACCACGTCGTCTCCCGATCTATTAGATTGGGCCGAGGCCCCCATGGCCGTATACTCATGGGCCAGTTCGGACAGCTGCCGCATACAAGGAAGATTCCACAAAGACTTGGCGATCAAGACAAGGACTTCTCCCCACCGGCGTATTTGGCTAGGACTCTTGTTAACCTAGGCCTCTGGTGCATTATATAAACCAGGGCCAGGCTAGTCGATAGAATATACAACTCCATATACAACAATCATACCATAGGCTAGCTTCTAGGGTTTAGCCTCCTTGATCTCGTGGTAGATCTACTCTTGTACTACCCATATTATCAATATTAATCAAGCAGGGGTAGGGTATTACCTCCATCGAGAGGGCCCGAACCTGGGTAAAAACATCGTGTCCCTTGTCTCCTGTTACCATCCGGCCTTGACGCACAGTTCGGGACCCCCTACCCGAGATCTGCCGGTTTTGACACCGACAAAGGCCTCACATACGATAATAAATGTCGAGATGTGAAGAAGGGAATCCGGGGCCAGATCGTGAAAATCTAGCCCATAATAGAACATGGGACCCCTAACAAAGGGATCCAGAGCGAGGCCTAGTCCTCGGAGGAAGTGGGAGACGAACACGATGCTCTCGTTGGGTTCGGGAGTAGGGACGACCTGCGCTCGGGCAGGCAGCCGATGCGAAATTTCGGCGGTCAAATATATGGCCTCTCTCAACTTCTTGATGTCCTCCTCTGTGACGGAGGAAGGCATCCACCGACCTTGAAGGTTGGATCCGGACATAGTTGAAGGTCTGAGGTGCCTAAATCTGAGCTATGGCTGTTGGAACTCGATGCGAGAGGCGGATTCGATTAAGATCGAGAGGAAAAGGCCTTGTCCCCTTTATAAAGAGGGTAAATATCAAGCGTCCTCCTCATGGCCATTTGGGACTTGCCTAAGATTTAGGAGTCCTACTAATAGGCACGGTTGGGTTACCCATGTCCGTATTAATAGGAATCCCGTAATAAGGGGACACGATCTCTCCTTCGACAAGACGTGCCAAGGAAACCGCCTCATGAAACACGCTGAGATAGGTTATGAAAAATGATTCGAATAAAGACCTGGCTGTGGTGTCACACTATGGGGTACGTCAGCAGATTAGATTTGTGTAAATATTATTCCCTCTATGGTGGTATGTGGAACTTATTTTGCAAAGCCGGACACGATCCTCTTGTTCAAGATCTTATATGAAGCATTCGGAGGAGGAACCCGCCTTGCAATGCCGAAGACAATCTGCACACCAAACTTATCGTCATTGAAGCCTGGTTCAGGGGCTACTGAGGGAGTCCTGGATTAGGGGGTATCCGAATAGCCGGATTATATCATTTGGCCGGACTGTTGCACTATGAAGATACAAGATTGAAGACTTCGTCCCATGTCCAGATGGGACTCTCCTTGGCGTGGAAGGCAAGCTTGGAAATACGGATATGTAGATCTCCTTCCTTGTAACCGACTCTGTGTAACCCTAGCCCCCTCCGGTGTCTATATAAACCGGAGGGTTTTAGTCCGTAGGACAACATTCAATCATACCATAGGCTAGCTTCTAGGGTTTAGCCTCTCTGATCTCGTGGTAGATCAACTCTTGTACTACTCATATTATCAAGAATAATCAAGCAAGACGTAGGGTTTTACCTCCATCAAGAGGGCCCGAACCTGGGTAAAACATCGTGTCCCCTGCCTCCTGTTACCATCCGCCTTAGACGCACAGTTCGGGACCCCCTACCCGAGATCCGCCGGTTTTGACACCGACAGGGGGGCACCGGAGGTGGGCACAACCCACCAGGGCGCGCATGGGCCTCCTGGCGCGCCCTGGTGGGTTGTCCCCTCCTCGGGACTCCCCCTAGGTGCAACCAGGGGCCAACATGTTCCTTCTGGTCCATAAAAAATCTCCGTAAAGTTTTGTGGCATTTCGACTCCGTCTGATATTGATTTTCTGTGATGTAAAAAACACGGAAACAACATGAACGGGCACTTGGCACTATGTCAATAGGTTAGTACCAAAAAATGATATAAAATGATTATAAAACATCCAAGATTGATAATATAACAGCATAAAACAATTAAAATTATAGATACGTTGGAGATGTATCAGCATCCCTAAGCTTAACTCCTACTCGTCCTTGAGTAGGTAAGTGATAAAAACAGAATTTTTGATGTGGACTGCTGTTTAACATGTCATATCATATTCTTTTCTTTATAGCATGGACAATTGGACTTTTTATGTGATTCAAAGCAATAGTCTAGTTTTGACATGATAATTTAGATACTCTAGCATATCAACAAGCAACCATGTCTTTCAAAATATCAACGCTAAAATAAGTTGTCCCTAGCCCATCATGCTCAAATATTGATCCATTCATGAAACACACTCGAATATTAGCTACACCCAATACTTAAGTACGATCATATTGCCTTCTAGTTGGTGCTTTCATAAGAGAAGATGGAGACTCAAAATAAAAATTGCATAAAGTAAAAGAAGGGCGCTTCACAGAGGGAAGTAGGGATTTGTAGAGGTGCCAGAGTTCAAAGCGAAAAACTTAGAGATAAAAACATTTTGGGAGGTCTATCCATCCCACCAACGAAAACGACTTAGAGTTCCCAATACTTTCCATGCTAGATATGCCATAGGCGGTTCCCAAATAGAAAATAAAGTTTATTCCTTTTTCCACCATGACTTTCACTTTCCATGGCTAACCGTATCCATGGGTGCCCTCCATACCAACACTTTCCAAGGAATTTATTATTTGACAACATAAAGTAAATTCAATTTTTTTGCATTTCGGGACTGGGCATCCCTAAGACCTTTGACTTACTCTCGTGCAATGACAATTGAATAAACACTCGTCTTGAGAATAACCCATCCAGCATGGAAAATATTAGCCACCCGTTACCGTTCCATGAGCGAAACAAACACACAAAAGAGAAGTTTATTTTGAAAATTAGAGATGATACATGCAAATTTGCTTTGAAGGGCAAAATAATACTGCATATAGGTAGATATAGTGGACTCAAGTGGCAAAACTGGTTTAAAGGATTTTGGATGCACAAGTAGTGATCATACTTAGTGCAAAATGAAGGTTAGCAAAAGATTGGGAAGCGACCAACTAAGAAACGAATAATCTCATAAGCAAGCATTAAGCATAAATAACACCGAATATTGCACCATAAGAAGGATATAATTTTCATTGCATGACTATTGACTTTCGTACTTGCATAGGGAATCACAAACCTTAACACCAATATTCTTACTAGAGCACAATTACTCATCAACATAACTCACATATCACATCATCATATCTCAAAACTATTACTAAGATCAAGTTTATTTTGTCCAGTGATCTTCATGACATTTTTCTTTTTTATCCTTCTTGGATATCTATCACTTTGAGACTAATTTTTATGTGTTGCTTTTCATAAGCTCAAACAAATATAAGTGAAGATCATGAGCATAATATTTCTTTCTCTCAAAATAATTTAAGTGAAGCAAGAGAGAATTTCTTCAAACTTTACTAACTCTCAAATAAATCTAAGTGAAGCAAGAGAGCATTTCTTCAAAAATACTAAGGACACCGTGCTCAAAAAGATATAAGTGAAGCACTAGAGCAAGTCCTAGCTCATAAAAGATTTAAGTGAAGCATAGAGAGCAATTCTAACAAGTCATGCCATAATTTTGGCTCTCTCAAATAGGTGTGTCCAGCAAGGATTGATGACTTAAAACAGAAAATAAAACAAGCAAGACTCATATCATACAAGACGCTCCAAGCAAAACACATATCATGTGACGAGTAAAAATATAGTCTCGAGTAAAATACCGATAGTTGTTGGAAGAAAGCAGGGATGCCACTCGGGGGCATCCCCAAGCTTAGTTGGTTGCTCATTCCTGGATAATAGCTTGGGATGCCGGGGCATCCCCAAGCTTGGGCTCTTCCATCCTTCCTTCATCCATCGTAAGATAAACCAAAACTTGAAAACTTCAATCACACAAAACTCAACAAAACCTTCATGAGATCCGTTAGTATAAGAATAATAAACCACTACTATAAGTGATGTATCAAACCAATTCATATTTTTTTTTGTATTATATCTACTGTATTCCAACTTTTCTATGGCAAAAACTCATCAAAGAAAACCATAGAGCCATCAATAAGCACACAACACAAAGAAAAATAAAATCTGTCAAAAAAGAACAGTCTGTAGCAATCTGACTATTTCAAATACTTCTGTAACTCCAAAAAACTGTGAAAAATTAGGACGGCCTGAGGAATTTCTATATTGATCTACTGCAAGTGGAATGGGTATTTTATCGCTCTCTGGTAAAAAATGAAAATTAATTTTGTGAGCATAAAAGTTTCTGTTTTTTCAGCAAGATCAAACAACTATGACCCAAGACGATCCTAAAGGCTTTACTTGGCACAAACACTAATTAAAACACAAAAAACACAATCATAACAGTACAATAATTGTGCTAACACACAAAAACAGGAATAAAAAATCAAAAATAAATTTTATTCATTGGGTTGCCTCCCAACAAGCGATATACCAAAAATGGTATAAAATGGCTATAAAATGATTATAAAACATCCAAGATTGATAATATAACAGCATGGAACAATCAAAAATTATAGATACGTTGGAGATGTTGGGGAACGTAGTAATTTCAAAAAAATTCCTACGCACACGCAAGATCATGGTGATGCACAGCAACGAGAGGGGAGAGTGTTGTCTACGTACCCTCGTAGACCGGAAGCGGAAGCGTAATAACAACGCGGTTGATGTAGTCGTACGTCTTCACGGCCCGACCGATCAAGCACCGAAACTACGGCACCTCCGAGTTTTTGCACACGTTCAGCTCGATGACGATCCCCGGACTCCAATCCAGCAAAGTGTCGGGGATGAGTTCCGTCAGCACGACGGCGTGTTGACGATCTTGATGTTCTACCGTCGCAGGGCTTCGCCTAAGCACCGCTACAATATTATCGAGGATTATGGTGGAGGGGGGCACCGCACACGGCTAAGAGATCAATGATCAATTGTTGTGTCTATGGGGTGCCCCCTGCCCCCGTATATAAAGGAGTGGAGGAGGGGGCCGGCCAAGGAGGGTGGCGCGCCCAAGGGGGGGAGTCCAACTCCCACCGGAGTAGGACTCCCCTTTTTCCTATTAGGAGTAGGAGAGGGAAGCAAGAGGAAGGAGGGAGGAAGGAAAGGGGGGCCGGCCCCCTTCCCAATTCGGATTGGGCTTGGGGGGGCGCCCCATCGCTTGCTCCTTTCCCCTCCTTTCCACTAAGGCCCAATAAGGCCCATATACCTCCCGGGGGGTTCCGATAACCTCTCGGTGATCCGGTATTGTCCCAATCTTACCCGGAACCTTTCCGGTGTCCAAATATAGTCGTTCAATATATCGATCTTTATGTATCGACCATTTCAAGACTCCTCGTCAAGTCCGAGATCACATCTGGGACTCCGAACAACCTTCGGTACATCAAAATATATAAACTCATCATGAAATTGTCATCGTAACGTTAAGCGTGCGGACCCTACGGGTTCGAGAACAATGTAGACATGACCGAGACACGTCTCCGGTCAATAACCAATAGTGGAACCTGGATGCTCATATTGGCTCCTACATATTCTACGAAGATCTTTATCGGTCAGACCGCATAATAACATACGTTGTTCCCTTTGTCATCGGTATGTTACTTGCCCGAGATTCGATCGTCAGTATCTCAATACCTAGTTCAATCTCGTTACCGGCAAGTCTCTTTACTCGTTCTGTAATACATCATCTTGCAACTAACTTATTAGTTGCATTGCTTGCAAGGCTTAAGTGATGTGTATTACCGAGAGGGCCCAGAGATACCTCTCCGACAATAGGAGCGACAAATCCTAATCTCGGAATACGCCAACCCAACATGTACCTTTGGAGACACCTATAGAGCACCTTTATAATCACCCAGTTACGTTGTGACGTTTGGTAGCACATAAAGTGTTCCTCCGGTAAACGGGAGTTGCATAATCTCATAGTCATAGGAACATGTATAAGTCATGAAGAAAGCAATAGCAACATACTAAACGATCAAGTGCTATGCTAACGGAATGGGTCAAGTCAATCACATCATTCTCCTAATGATGTGATCCCGTTAATCAAATGACATCTCATGTCTATGGTTAGGAAACATAACCATCTTTGATCAACGAGCTAGTCAAGTAGAGGCATACTAGTGACACTCTGTTTGTCTATGTATTCACACATGTATTATGTTTCCGGTTAATACAATTCTAGCATGAATAATAAACATTTATCATGATATAAGGAAATAAATAATAACTTTATTATTGCCTCTAGGGCATATTTCCTTCACGAGACTGCTACCTCTTGAGCATGCGTTGGTTTTCCCTTAAAGAGGAAAGGGTGATTGATAACCCACAAGTTTGGGGATCGCAATAGTTTTCGAGGGTAGAGTATTCAACCCAAATTTATTGATTCGACACAAGGGGAGCCAAGGAATATTCTCAAGTATTAATAGTTGAGTTGTCAATTCAACCACGCCTGAAAGACTTAATATCTGCAGCAAAGTATTTAGTAGCAAAGTAATATGGAAGTAACAGTAACGGTGGCAAAAGTAATAGTATTGGTTTTATAGTGATTGTAACAGTGGCAACGGAAAAGTAACTAAGCAAAGATCAATATATGAAAAGCTGGTAGGGAATGGATCAGTGATGGATAATTATGTCGGATGTGATTCCTCATGCAACAGTTATAACATAGAGTGACACAGAACTAGATCCAGTTCATTAATTTAATGTAGGCATGTATTCCGAATATAGTCATACGTGCTTATGGAAAATAACTTGCATGACATATTTTGTCCTACCCTCCCGTGGCAGCGGGGTCCTATTGGAAACTAAGGGATATTAAGGCCTCCTTTTATGTCACGACCGGTTTTCCGGACATAAATTTCCAGAAAATGGCCGTTGTGCTCACCAGCCCCAGGATTACTGTTAGCTAATGAGGCACCAACTTGTTACAGAAATTCCAAGCAAAACAACAAAATATGTAGTACAAGACCATTCTGGCATGTGAGTACAACAATTGGGTTTCTAGTGGTCGATGGCGGAAGCGTTTTGTGAGACATCAGTGTCTATGGGACTCCTTTTCCCACAGGAACAGCTGACCAGGTTAACTCCTATCTTCGCGAGGCTGCTATCACCGTTGCTTAGGTCTCGAGGCTGTCATCGTCACGCTCCTCTCCAAGCAGAAATCTGGCCAAGACAATAGCCAGGGACAAGCCAATGAGTACTTTGAATGTACTCGCAAACATTAAGAACACGGGTATAATATAATTGATAATCATGCACTGAAAAATTGTATGATCACGTCGTCGGTCATAAATATAACATCTTTTATGCATGCAAGCAGGTTATTTTCATGCAACATGAATAAGCAGTAATAGAGTGGGAATAAAATGCCGCAGTCGGGCGTCTGAGCGACACCACATAAAGGGCTTTAAAAGAAATGCCACAGTCGGACGTCTGAGCGACACCACATAAAGGGCTTTAAAAGAAATGCCACAGTCGGGCGTCTGAGCGACACCACATAAAGGGCTTTAAAAGAAATGCCACAGTCGGGCGTCTGAGCGACACCACATAAAGGGCTTTAAAAGAAATGCCACAGTCGGGCGTCTGAGCGACACCACATAAAGGGCTTTAAAAGAAATGCCACAGTCGGGCGTCTGAGCGACACCACATAAAGGGCTTTAAAAGAAATGCCACAGTCGGGCGTCTAAGCGACACCACATAAAGGGCTTTTAAAAGAAATGTCACAGTCGGGCGTCTGAGCGACACCACATAAAGGGGTTTAAAAGAAATAATCACAATGAATATCCAGGAGGTAGAACCGTCCAGGGATACTCGATAATATAAATAATGCAACGGGTTAGTCCATCACAAGATAATAATCATAATCTTCACAAGTCACAAGTCACGGTCCAAGTTCTGGTTTAACAATCTCTCCTCCGAAGATCGACACTAAGACCAACACTTGACCCATCCCAGACTGTAATCCTTAACCATGGACACGGCTATTCGAATAGGTTTTAATCTCTGCAGAGGGTGTACTCTTTACCCACGAGTAACGGATTCCTTTAGTCCATCGGAACTAATTCCGTTTACGGTCTTTTAGTTGAAAACACGCCTAACTTGCACACACCAGCTTAACTCACCGATGTCTGGAATCACCCACGACACCTGTCAAGCAAACTCTAAGTGGGGAGGCTACAACCTCGCGTAGCATGGGATCAAATTTATATCGCGTGCTCTAAGGGGTGGCCTCCCCTCTCGGTCTCAACCGGAAACACCCATGCCCCCAGACCAGGTGGCATGCCTACCGGCTACAACCGATATCTTCCACCATGGCCTCTCTGTACGGTGTGTGCTTGAAAGGGGTTGACGACTTACTGAACCATACCCTACCTGCGGCAGGGACAAGTGGTAGTACATAGCAAGTATGGGGGTTACTGGAAACAAGACTCGGTCTACGGTCGACTCAGGAGGTTTATAAGTTCCCTGCATGACATGTAAACAAACATATTTCAATCAACAAAATCACCACTCAATATACCTTACCATGCCATACCGGACATAACCGTCCCGACGGGGACCGACGACAAGCTCACTCCTACCCAAGGCAGAGGCTTTCCCGGATTTCTTTCCGGCATGCATGCAAGGCACATGAGGGTGGTTACCATCACAATTATATTCATTTCCAACAGCAAGGAAATCACTAATATGCTTCCATGCAAATGATCATGTCACATGAAATAACAAGTCCTCTGAAATAAGGTGGTGTTATAAATGTGTAAAATAACACACCAAAAACATTATGCCAGGGTTCAGAATGCTTGCCTTTAATGGTGTGGAGAGGTGGGGGTGCTCTTCAATATTTTTGAAAGCTTCCTTCTCTCCCAAAAATCCTATTTCCAAAAATATGCAAATAACCCATATTTCAAAAACAGTACAAAAAAGTTTTTTGGAAAATTTTCAAATAAATCTTGAAATAAACTAGACAATATTTGAGAGATGTAGGAAAAAGAATCAATTCATTTGGAGTTATATTTAAAAAGTTATAGGCAGTCAAAGTTGTGGTCAAAATCTGTTTTTAATAAAATCAGGAAAAAGAAAACGTTTCAAAAGAGATTACGCTTTCGGACAGAGAAGACGTATTTGCGCCTTTTATGCCTCCACTTATCCAGCGTGGCTGCCGCGTGAGTCACCGACAGTGGGCCCGCCTGGCCCACTGGTCAGGTTTGACTGGTCCACGCGCGCGTCGTCTCCCCCTGACCGAACAGGGGCGGAGCTCCGGCGAGGCTCGCCGGCGAATGGCGGCGTCCCTCGGTGATCTGAGTGCATGGGCGTGCTCAGGAGGTCGAGACGAACTCGGGGTACCCGCTATGGTCGCCGACGTGGACGGAGTTGCCGGCGACGAGCTTCGCGGCGGAGATGGTTTCGGGGGCGAAGTGAGTTTGGGGCTGCGGTGGTTCCCCATCAAAATTGAGTAGGGGGACGGGTTCACGGGAGGATGAGGAGGTTCCTGGCGAAGCGAACGGAGAGGGGGAGGTACTGGAGGTGTCGGATTGGCCGGGGCGGTGGCGGCGGCAGGAGTGCCGGAGATGAGGAAGGAGGCCTCCCCGGGTCGAATGCGCGCTAGGGGAGTGCCATTGGGGTGGCCTGAGGTTGCCTGCGTGCTCGGGGGAGCTCGGGGACCTCTTTTTATAGCGCGACGAGGTCGGTTCCGCGGCAGTGGATGAGGATGCCGGCGAACCGCCTCTCTGTAGCTTGCAGGGCGACGTGGAGGTGACGAAAGCTAGCCGACGAGCGAGGAGATAAGTTCGCGCTGTTCCCAGGGGCATGTGGCGAGCCGGGGTGGCTTTGGTGGCGCCGACCGTGGCAGAGGCGCGCTACGGACGCCGGTGTGCCGCCAAAAGCTCTGTCGGCGTCGCTGTAGGCTGCCAGGGCGGCTTGGCGCGTTGCTGTGAGGGGGATAGCGAGTGGCGTGGCTCTGCAGAGCGGGCCAAAACCAGGGGGCCAGCGTGTCGGCTTGGGCGCGGGTCGTGCAATACGCGCGCTCTGGGCGCGTCCCGTGCACGCACTGAATGTGCTCGACGAAATGCTAAAGCATGCTAGAGGTCGCGGTTGAGGCTGGGGATTAAGAGGTCTAGGTTTGGGCTTGCAAGGAGATCAGTGGACAAGCTGGTTTGGTCAGGGGATCAGGTTCATAGTGCAAACCAAAAATTCATGCCAAAACAGATCCTGCCCATAAGGTGTTTGGCAAAATGTCAAGGGCACTTAGGCAAGTCTTGGAGTGGTCAAAAACTCCAGATGGAAGTCTCTTTAGATGAATAAAAGGGTGGTAAGGTTGGTTTGCCAAAAGCAGAAACTTGTTAGTGCAAGTTTTGCAAAACTTCAATTCTGGACAGGAAATAAATGACATTATTTCATGAACCAAAATTAATCCAATGGGTGCATGCTCCTGGATTTAGGGGTTTGGTAGGGCTGTCTACAAGTAGGAGAAAGCACAAGATCTTTGGAGCAAAATTGAATAGGGTTGTAGTAGAAATCATAAGGCTGCACCAGAATGAAGATGAGGTTGATTCACTCAAATTTTTCAAATAACAACACTGGGTTTTTGCATAAAGTTGAATCATATGCTACTACCAACATCCCATAATTTTGGTGGAGGCCAGAAAGAAATATTAAAAAGGGTTGTAATGCAAATTGCACTCTGGACCAGAGAAGAAAGATTGAGTGTAGAGCTCAAAATATTACATGAATAAAAGATATTTTTGTATAAAAATGATTTAAAAACATCACATGACATCTCCAAATTTTGGTTGGAATTTTAGGTGAATTTATCAAATGGTTGTAGTTCAAATATGGCCATATAACCTTGAAAAACCATTTTTCAAGAAAATAAAGATTAAGCAAATTAATTATGTAATTAGTTATACTGATAAAAGAAAAGTTTTTCTTGAGAGGTTAAACAAGTCCAATAACATATTTGAAAGGTTTTCACTTTGAGGAAAAACTCCATAATAACAAGGGAGAAAATGGTTCAAAAATCAAAAGGGTGCCCAGAAAATAAAAGTTTTAATTCCTGGCAAAAATTTTAATTTAATAAAACAAGGCCAAAATTTTGGGGTGTCACATTTTAATAGAGTACCGGACCAAAGCATTAACACTTAGTGAATACATGAACTCCTCAAACTACGGTCATCATCGGTAAGTATCCCGATTATTGTCACTTCGGGGTTAACGGATCATAACACATAATAGGTAAATATAGACTTGCAAGATAGGATCAAGAACTCACATATATTCATGAAAACATAATAAGTTCAGATCTGAAATCATGGCACTCAGGCCCTAGTGACAAGCATTAAGCATAGCAAACTCGTAGCAACATCAATCTCAGAACATAATGGATACTAGGGATCAAACCCTAACAAAACTAACTCGATTACATGATAAATCTCATCCAACCCATCACCGTCCAGCAAGCCTACAATGGAATTACTCACGCACGGTGGTGAGCATCATGAAATTGGTGATGGAGGAAGGTTGATGATGACGATGGCGACAGATTCCCCTCTCCGGAGCCCCGAACGTACTCCAGATCAGCCCTCCTAAGAGAGATTAGCGCTTGGCGGCGGCTCCGTATTATAAAACGCGATGAATCATTCTCTCTGATATTTTTTTCTCCCCGAACATGAATGTATATATTTGGAGTTGAGGTCGGTGTAGCACCTGGGGGCCCACGAGGCAGGGGGCACGCCCAGGGGGTAGGCGTGCCCCCCACCCTCGTGGACAGGGTGTGGGCCCCCTGGCCCAGATTCTTTTGCCAATATTTTTTATATATTCCAAAAATATTCTCCTTTGATTTTCAGGTCATTCAGAGAACTTTTATTTCTGCATAAAAATAACACCATGGCAATTCTGCTGAAAACAGCATTAGTCTGGGTTAGTTCCATTCAAATCATGCAAGTTAACGTCCAAAACAAGGGGGAAAGTGTTTGGAAAAGTAGATACGTTGATAAATTGAAAGTGATAAAGAAAAACTTTTACAAACTCCGTTTGCTCTTGTTGTTGTAAATATGTAGAGCCAGCATTCAAGTTCTCAGTAAAGATTATGAACTAATCATATTCACAATAACACTTAGGTCTCATGTTTACTCATATGAATGGCATAATCAACTAGCGAGCAATAATAATAAATCTCGGATGACAACACTATCTCAAAACAATCATAATATGATATAACAAGATGGTATCTCGCTAGCCCTTTCTGAGACCGCAAAACATAAATGTAGAGCGCCTCTAAAGATTAAGGGCTGACTGGAAATTGTAATTCATGGTAAAAGAGATCCAGTCACAGTCATACTCAATGTAAACTAATAGTAATGCATGCAAATGACAGTGGTGCTCTCCAACTGGTGCTCTTTAATAAGAGGATGATGACTCAACATAAAAGTAAATAAATAGGCCCTTCGCAGAGGGAAGTATGGATTTGTAGAGGTGCCATAGCTCGATTTTGAAATAGAGATGAATAATATTTTGAGCGGTATACTTTCATTGTCAACATAACAACCGAGAGATCTCGATATCATCCATGCTACACACATTATAGGCGGTTCCCAAGCAGAATGGTAAAGTTTATACTCCCCCTACCACCAACAAACATCAAACCATGGCTTGTCCGAAACAACGGGTGACTCCAACTAACAACAATCCTGGGGAGTTTTGTTTGCAATTATTTTGATTTGATTTGAGCATGGGACTGGGTATCCCAGTGACCAGCCATTTTCTCGTGAGTGTGGAGCGGAGTCCACTCCTCTTGAGAATAACCCACCTAGCATGGAGGATACATACAACCCTAGTTGATACATGAGCTATTTGAGCATACAAAACAGAATTTCATTTGAAGGTTTAGAGATTGGCACATACAAATTTACTTGGAACGGCGGGTGGATACCGCATATAGGAAGGTACGGTGGACTCATATGGAATAACTTTTGGGGTTTATGGAGGTGGATGCACGAGCAGTATTCCCGCTTAGTACAAGTGAAGGCTAGAAAGAGACTAGGAAGCGACCAGCAAGAGAGAGACAAAAGTCATGAACATGCATTAAAATTAATTAACATTGAATGCAAGCATGAGTAGGATATAATTCACCATGAACATAAATATCATGGAGGCTATGTTGATTTGTTTCAACTACATGCATGAACATGTGCCAAGTCAAGCCACTCGAATCGTTCAAAGGAGGATACCACCCTATCATACCACATCACAACCATTTAATAGCATGTTGGCATGCAAGGTAAACCATTATAAACTCCTAGCAAATTAAGTATGGCATGAGCAACTATAATCTCTAATTGTCATCGCAAACATATTTCATTCATAATAGGCTAAATCAGGAACGGTGAACTAATCATATTTACAAAAACAAAAGAGGTCAAGTTCATACCAGCTTTTCTCATCTCAATCAGTTCATCATATATCGTCATTATTACCTTTCACTTGCATGACCGAACAGTGTGGATAATAATAATAGTGCACGTGCATTGGACTAAGCTGGCATCTACAAGCATTCAATACAAGGGAGAAGACAAGGTAATATGGGCTCTTGGTTGGATCAACAACAATGCATATGAGAGCCACTCAACATTTTCATCATGGTCTTCTCCTCTCGACCCCCAAAGAAAAGAAAAGAAATAAAACAATTTACACGGGAAAGCTCCCAACAAGCAAAAGAAGAACAAGAAACCTTTTTGAGTTTTCTTTTTAATTACTACTACTACGGGCATGGAAAGTAAAATAGCTAAAAGCTACAACTAATAATTTTTTGGTTTTCTTAAGGTTTTTTAAACACACAAGAAGAAAGCTTAAAAATAAATTAAACTAGCATGGATGATACAATGAAAAAGTATGAGCACCAACAACTGGCGTGAGTGTGTGAACATGAATGTAATGTCGGTGAGAAGTACGTACTCCCCCAAGCTTAGGCTTTTGGCCTAAGTTGGTCTATGGCCATGGCTGGCCTGGTGGATATCCGAAGTTCAAGCTGGGGTCGTACTGAGATGCAGCAGCTACTTCCTGAAGAGCTGTAGCCTGGAGGCGTGCTGCCTCCATCCTCCTCTCGTACTCATTCGCCTCCTCCCTGGTTATAACATATCTCCCTTTTGTCTAAAAGTCAAAGAAAGCAGGAGCAGGGAGAGCAACATGGACGGTGTGCCGTCTGTCAAAGATTAGTCGGTACTGGAGGAACTGATCGTTCCTCTCAACAAACTGATGATGAACCATAGCATTATAATCTAGATAAGCAGGAGGCAATTCAATATCATTCTCATGTATGGGTATCTCAAGAAAATTAGCTACACGAGTTGCATAAATTCTACCAAACAAGTCTCCACTTAAACTACTAAGATGCAACCTACGTGCAACAATAGCCCCCAAGTTGTATTGTTTATCACCCAATACCGCACTCTTGAGGACACTAAGATCTGGAACGCACATGTTGCAAGCCTCATCTTTACCATTAATGCATCTACCCATGAAGAGAGCAAAATAATGTATGGGAGGAAAATGAATGCTCCCTATGGTAGATTGTGTTATTTCTCTAAATTCCCCCATAGTGATACCAGCAAGGAATTCTTTAAATTCAGATTTGCGAGGTTCACTAACACTACCCCATTGCGGGAGTTTACAAGTAGTATTAAAATCTTCGAAGTCCATGGTATAAGATTTATCATAGAGATCAAATAGGACAGTGTGAGAATTGCGTGACGATGTAAATTTAAACCTTCTCACAAAGGAATCAGTTAAGTGATAATATTGGGGGCACTTATCTGACATGAAGCCCTCAAGTTCAGCATTACGCACATACGCGTCAAATTCTTCCTTAATTCCCGCTTGGACCATAAAATCTTCTGACGGCCATTCACAAGGCCGCACTTGAGCTTCTCTTGGTAGTTCATAGTCCGGCTCACGTATCGCGGGCCTGGGTCCTTGCTTCCTTGAGGAAACACCTTGGTACATTTTCCTAAACATATTTCTTCCTTTGAAATTTTTTGAAATTTTGAGTGACTCAAAATAAAAGTGAACAAACTCAACAAAATTGATAGCAACTACTCCTACAAGTGCTTAGAGGCGATATCATGCATTAAAACTACATTTGACCACATAAATTTGACATGCAAGCTCAAGAACAGGGTCACGTAAGCAGCAATAATTTACAATAAATAAAGCACTAGAACAAAAACTAATTGGACCATTGGAGGAGTCACATACCAAAGAACAATCCCCTAAAGCAGTTTTGTGAATGGAGCATTGAGCAAGGAGATCGAAAATGGCAGCAAGATGAGCTAGAACTCGTGTTTGAGCTGGTGGATGATTTTCTCTGGAGGAAGACGAAGTGTGTGGGTGCAAGAATAAGTGGAGGGGGCCCACGTGGGGTCCACGAGGCAGGTGGCGCGCCCAGGGGGTAGGGCGTGCCTTCCACCCTCGTGGGCATATGGTGAGTCCCCCTAGTGTGTTCTCAGTGCCAATAATTCTTAAATATTTCAGAAAAAATCATATTAAATTTTTAGGGCATTTGGAGAACTTTTATTTTCGGGGTACTTTTTATTGCAAGGATTATTCAGAAAACAGACAGAAAATACTACTTTTACTTTATTTAATCTAATTAATAGAAAGTAAAAGGAGGGTACAGAGAGTTGCGCTTTCTAACTTCATCCATCTCATGCTCATCAAAAGGAATCCACTAACAAGGTTGATCAAGTCTTGTTAACAAACTCATTATGAATCGCATGAAACTGGAGAAATTTCGAATAACACTAGGTTACCTCAACTGGGATATGCACATCCCCAACAATAAGAATATCATATTTCTTCTTGACAGTAGGAAGAGAAAATTCAAAACCTCCAATAATAATTGTTGAAAATTTTCCAATAGAATTCATACTATGGACTTGAGATTGTTTCCTCGGAAAGTGTATCGTATGCTCATTACCATTAACATGAAATGTGACATTGCCTTTGTTGCAATCAATAACAGCCCCTACAGTATTCAGAAAGGGTCTACCAAGAATAATAGACATACTATCGTCCTCGGGAATATCAAGAATAACAAAGTCCGTTAAAATAGTAACGTTTGCAGCCACAACAGGCACATCCTCACAAATACCGACATGTATAGTAGTTGATTTATCAGCCATTTGCAAAGATATTTCAGTAGGTGTCAACTTATTCAAATCAAGTCTACGATATAAAGAAAGAGGCATAACACTAACACCGGCTCCGAGATCACATAAAGCAGTTTTAACATAGTTTCTTTTGATGGAGCATGGTATAGTTGGTACTCCTGGATCTCCTAGTTTCTTTGGTATTCCACCTTTAAAAGTATAATTAGCAAGCATGGTGGAAATTCCAGCTTCCGGTATCTTTCTTTTATTAGTAACAATATCTTTCATGTACTTAGCATAAGGGTTCACTTTAAGCATATCAGTCAAACGCATACGCAAAACGATAGGTCTAATCATTTCAGCAAAGCGCTCAAAATCCTCATCATCCTTTTTCTTGGATGGTATAGGAGGAAAGGGCATGGGTTTCTGAACCCATGGTTCTCTTTCTTTACCTTGCTTTCTAGCAACAAAGTCTCTCTTATCGTAACGTTGATTCTTTGATTGTGGGTTATCAAGATCAATAGCAGGTTCAATCTCGACATAATTATTATTGCTAGGTTGAGCATCAACATGAACATCATTATTAACATCATCACTAGGTTCATGTTCATCACCAGATTGTGTTTCAACATCAAAAATAGAAATATCATTGGGATTCTCAGGTGTGTCAACAACAGGTTCACTAGAAGCATGCAAAGTCCTATCATTTTTCTTTTTCTTCTTCTTAGAAGAACTAGGTGTATCAATATTAGTTCTCTGAGAATCTTGCTCAATTCTCTTAAGGTGACCTTCAGGATACAAAGGTTCCTGATTCATTGAGAAAATCATTCTAAGCTTTAAGTACTTGTTCTACTTGAGTGGTAACCATAGAAGCATGTTTACTAATAAGTTTAAGTTCACCTTTAACTATAGACATATAATCACTCAAGTGTGCAATCATATAAGCATTACGTTTCAATTGTCTACCAACATAAGCATTGACGTTTTCTTGTTTTACAATAAAAATATCAAACTCTTCTAAGCATTGTCTAGCAGACTTATAACGAGGAATATCACCTATATCAAATCTATAGAGATAGTTTACCTTTACTACATGTGTCGGGTTATCAAGACCATGTATTTCTTCAATAGGTGGTAAATTCTTAACATATTCAGCTTTAATACCTTTTTCTTTCATAGATTTCTTTGCCTCTGCAGATCTTCAGGACTGAAAAATAGAATACCCCTTTTCTTCGGAGTTGGCTTAGGAGTTGGTTCAGGAAGTGTCCAATCATTTTCATTATTCAACATATTATTCAATAGCAATTCAGCTTGATCAATAGTTCTTTCCCTGAAAACACAAGCAGCACAACTATCCAGGTGGTCTCTGGAAGCATTAGTTAGTCCATTATAAAAGATATCAAGTATTTCATTTTTCTTGAGAGGATGATAAGGCAAAGCATTAAGTAATTGGAGAAGCCTCCCCCAAGCTTGTGGGAGACTCTCTTCTTCAATTTGCACAAAATTATATATTTCCCTTAAGGCAGCTTGTTTCTTATGAGCGGGGAAATATTTAGTAGAGATGTAATAAATCATATCCCGGGGACTACGCACACAACCAGGATCAAGAGAATTAAACCATATTTTAGCATCACCCTTTAATGAGAACGGAAACAACTTAAGGATAAAGTAATAGCGAGTTTTCTCATCATTAGTGAACGGGGTGGCTATATCATTTAATTTAGTAAGATGTGCCACAACAGTTCCAGATTCATAGCCATAAAAAGGATCAGATTCAACCAAAGTAATTAACTCAGGGTCGACAGAGAAATCATAATCCTTATCGGAAATACAGATAGGTGAGGTAGCAAAAGCAGGGTCATATTTCATTCTAGCATTCAAAGATTTTTCTTTAAGCTTAGATAATAATTTCTTAATATCATATCTATCATTGCAAGCTAAAAAGTCTCTAGCTGTTTCTTCCTCCATAACATAACCCTCAAGCACAACAGGCAATTCATATCTAGGGGGAGAATCTTCATCATCGCTTACATCAATATTATCAGTTTCAATAATTTCATTCTCTCTAACCCTAGCAATCAAGCAGGAAGTAGGGTATTACCTCCATCGAGAGGGCCCGAACCTGGGTAAACATTGTGTCCCCCGCCTCCAGTTACCATCCGCCTTAGACGCATAGTTCGGGACCCCCTATCCGAGATCCGCCAGTTTTGACACCGACAGGGATCGCAACAGTTTTCGAGGGTAGAGTGTTCAACCCAAATTTATTGATTCGACACAAGGGGAGCCGAAGAATATTCTCAAGTAGTAATAGTTGAGTTGTCAATTCAACCGCACCTGGAAGACTTAATATCTGCAGCAAAGTATTTAGTAGCAAAGTAATATGGAAGTAACGGTAACGGTAGCAAAATTAATAGTATTGGTTTTGTAGTGATTGTAACAGTGGCAACGGAAAAATAACTAAGCAAAGGTCAATATATGAAAAGCTGATAACCACAAGTATAGGGGATCGCAACAATTTTCGAGGGTAGAGTATTCAACCCAAATTTATTGATTCGACACAAGGGGAGCCAAAGAATGTTCTCAAGTATTAGCAGTTGAGTTGTCAATTCAACCACACCTGAAAACTTAATATCTGCAGCAAAGTATTTAGTAGTAAAGTAATATGATAGTAGTGGCAACGGTAGCAAAAGTAATGTTTTTGGGTTTTGTAGTGATTGTAGCAGTAGCAACGGTAAAGTAAATAAGCGAAGAACAATATAGGAAAAGCTCGTAGGCATTGGATCGGTGATGGAGAATTATGTCGGATGCGATTGATCATGCAACAATTATAACATAGGGTGACACAGAACTAGCTCCAGTTCATCAATGTAATGTAGGCATGTATTCCGAATATAGTCATACATGCTTATGGAAAAGAACTTGCATGACATCTTTTGTCCTACCCTCCCATGGCAGCAGGGTCCTATTGGAAACTAAGGGATATTAAGGCCTCCTTTTAATAGAGTACCGGACCAAAGCATTAACACATAGTGAATACATGAACTCCTCAAACTACGGTCATCACTGGTAATGGTCCCGATTATTTTCACTTTGGGGTTAATGGATCATAACACATAATAGGTGACTATAGACTTGCAAGATAGGATCAAGAACTCACATATATTCATGAAAACATAATAGGTTCAGATCTAAAATCATGGCACTCGGGCCCTAGTGACAAGCATTAAGCATAGCAAAGTCATAGCAAAATCAATCTCAGAACATAGTGGATACTAGGGATCAAACCCTAACAAAACTAACTCGATTACATGATAAATCTCATCCAACCCATCACCGTCCAGCAAGCCTACGACGGTATTACTCACGCACGGCGGTGAGCATCATGAAATTGGTGATGGAGGAAGGTTGATGATGACGATGGCGACGGATTGCCCTCTCCGGAGCCCCGAACGGACTCCAGATCAGTCCTCCTATGAGAGTTTAGGGCTTGGCGGCGGCTTCGTATCGTAAAACGGGATGAATCCTTCTCTCTGATTTTTTCTCCCCGAACACGAATATATGGAGTTGGAATTGAGGTCGGTGGAGCGTCACGGTGCCCATGACATAGGGGGCGCACCCAGGGGGTAGGCGCGCCCCCACCCTCGTGGACAGGGTGTGGGCCTCGTGACGTGGATTTTTCTTCCAGTATTTTTTGTATACTACAAAAATAATCTCCGTTGATTTTCAGGTCATTCCGAGAACTTTTATTTCTGCACAAAAATAACACCATGGCAATTCTGCTGAAAACAGCGTCAGTCCGGTTTAGTCTCATTCAAATCATGCAAGTTAGAGTCCAAAACAAGGGCAAAAGTGTTTGGAAAAGTAGATATGACGGAGATGTATCAACTCCCCCAAGCTTAAACCTTTGCTTGTCCTCAAGCAATTCAGTTGATAAACTGAAAGTGATAAAGAAAAAAATTTACAAACTCTGTTTGCTCTTGTTATTGTAAATATGTAAAGCCAACATTCAAGTTTTCAGCAAAGATTATGAACTAACCATATTCACAAGAACATTTAGGTCTCATGTTTACTCATATCAATGGCATAATCAGCTAGCGAGCAATAATAACAAATCTCTGATGACAACACTTTCTTAAAACAATCATGATATGATATAACAAGATGGTATCTCGCTAGCCCTTTCTGAGACCGCAAAACATAAATGCAGAGCACCTTTAAAGATCAAGGACTGGCTATACATTGTAATTCATGGTAAAAGAGATCCAGTCACAGTCATACTCAATGTAAACTAATAATAATTGATGCAAATGACAGAGGAGCTCTCCAACTGGTGCTTTTTAATAAGAGGATGATGACTCAACATAAAAGTAAATAGATAAGCCCTTCGCAGAGGGAAGCAGGGATTTGTAGAGGTGCCAGAGCTCGATTTTGAAATAGATATGAATAATATTTTGAGCGGTATACTTTCATTGTCAACATAACAACCGAGAGATCTCAATATCTTTGATGCTACACACATTATGGGCGGTTCCCAAGCAGAATGTTAAGTTTATACTCCCCCACCACCAACAAGCATCAATCCATGGCTCGCCCGAAACAACGGGTGCCTCCAACTAACAACAATCCTGGGGTAGTTTTGTTTGCAATTATTTTGATTTGATTTGAGCATGGGACTGGGCATCCCGGTGACCAGCCATTTTCTCGTGAATGAGGAGCGGAGTCCATTCCTCTTGAGAATAACCCTCCTAGCATGGAGGATATAGACAGCCCTAGTTGATACATGAGCTATTCGAGCATACAAAATAGAATATTTATTTGAAGGTTTAGAGTTTGGCACATACAAATTACTTGGAACGGCGGGTAGATACCGTGTATAGGTAGGTATGGTGGACTCATATGGAATAACTTTGGGGTTTATGGAATTGGATGCACAAGCAGTATTCCCGCTTAGTACAAGTGAAGGCTAGAAAAAGACTGGGAAGCGACCAGCTAGAGAGCGACAACAACGCGCGGATCGATGGGCCCTCCTCGCCACCGCGACGTCACCATCGCCCGATAAAGGAGGAGCTGCCACCCAGGATCGCCAAGGCATGTGGCCTCATCCTCCACTATTCATTGGTGGTAGTTACGGCGGTGCCTCCGGTTCCCGCGACGCGATATCTGAGGCCGAACGGGCGGCGCAATAGAAGGAGAGGTACAATCGGCGCCATGTTGGTCATCGCTTCGCGTTCTCCAAGACGGGCACGGTGCCGGAATGGGTCCGCAATGACCCGGACCTCGCCACAGCGTGGGCGCTCAACCGCTCCATCACCACAGCGGAGATGGCCGCCAGGCACCGCCTTGACGACGAGTTGGCCAAGATCGGCGAGGAGTGGTCACTTGGCGATTGCTTCGCCAACGCCGGCAGGGGCAAGGCCGCCGCCAGGGCGCCACCACCACCTTCGGCGTTTGCCAGGGGGCCCTCCGCACCGCACAACAGGAGGCGGAAGGGCACCTCCGTGAGGGTCAGGCAGCCGCCAGACAGGTCTGCTGTGGCCCTCCTGGATCCTTGCGCCGCTGGAGGAACAACAACGACGACGACGACAGCATGGACGCCGACGGCGGTGCGGTAGGGGAGGGTGGCCATGCTTATGAGATGGTCGTCCGATATATGGTTTAGTAAAAAAATTATAGTTTTCAATAAAATGGTCGAGATATCGTCTGTTTATGTAAATTACATTAGAACTTGAATGAAATATGTCTGGTTTGCATGAATTTTATCCGGTTGATTCATAAACCATTTGAAATATATGAGGATAGCGTTGGGCAGAGGTTTCCCGCATCCATGTCCATGGACTGGTCCCTTGTCCATGGACAAATGCGGGAGAAAATTTATGGATTGTCACTAGAGATGCCCTTACCAGCCAGCACGTGCACGTTCAAGGCTTGTGTGGCTGACAATCTCTTTCTTTTCATTTGGATGAGGTCGACATGGAGGAAAACAAACTTTATTTCGACATACATGTTGCAACCGAAAATGGGCATGAGCCGAATATTGTTTCGGAGTCAGAATATTTTAGAAAATTCATGGATCTATTTTTATCAGAGAAGAGAGCCCAGGAGCCAGCACATTCTATCAGAATCAGCCACTTTGCCGAGTGGATGCCCACCTTGCTAGGATGTAGAAGGTCATTGCTGCCGCCCATACCATGGCCACCGATGCCTTGGGCAAATTTGACTATTTTGACCTGTGGACGAAATCAATTCACAAAATGAACTACCCGTGAAACTATTTCACAGCACTGACCCTTTTGTGTAGCGCCCGCCACGCAGGCACCACACCCTACGGTGCAGCGCCCAGCTCGGGGGCGTTGCACGCCAGTCCACCATGGCAGTCCTTGGGCCCGCACCCAGCAGTGCAGCGCCTCCTAGCTAGGCGCCACACATGTAATGTGCAGCGCCTAGCGTTCGGGCGCTGCACTGTGACTTATCCAGCGGCTGGGCCCCACTCCCCCACTCCCCCCACCCCACACACCCCAACCCGAGCTTTGCCCCCTCTCCCACTCTCTTCCCCTCTCAAATCCTCTCCCAAAACTTGCAAATTTGAAGAATTTGTCCGTGGATTTCGAAGCCATACCCTCCCTCAAGGTAATCTTCTCCGATCCCTTGTTTTGATCCAAGTAATGCTAGTTTGGGAAACCCTAGTTTTGTTTGGATCTAGAGATTTGCATGGAGATGTGAGATCTTTGTTTGCCAATTTCCTATGATTAGGCTTTGTTAGTATGTTAGGGTTATTCTTATGGGTGTTCTTATGTTGGTGCTAGGGTTATGGTTAGGGTTATTGTTAGGGTTATGGTTAGGGTTAGGGTTATGGTTAGGGTTAGGGTTATGGTTAGGGTTAGGGTTAGGGTTAGGGTTGTTGTTTGATATATATGTATTAGGGTTTGTATTCCGTGTTAATCCTTAAATTAGTACTCATGGAAGCAATGTTACGATGTGTTGTTTGAATGCTTATAGGGATGGGAAGAACATGTGTGTTTGTTCATCATGGGGACAAAGACGCCTTCTTGAAAGGCAATATTGAACCGGATCCGGATGAGGTAGATATGTTGTTTGATAGTAGTCCTAGCTATGCGGAGCTCTTGCAACAAGTGAGGAAAGATTTGAATTGGATGGACACTAGTGATATCGTTGAGTTGGAGGGAAGGCATAATGTAGGTTTTGGAATGCACATCCGTTGGAAGACAATGCGTATCAACTCGGAGCAACGTTGGGTTGCATACAAGGAAACGGTGGCCGATTCACTTGACAAGGCTCTTGAGTTATTTGCAACGAAGAAGGTTGATTCAAATTTGCATTTGGACTTGAACCGGAAACCCTCCCCTTTGGTTGCTAGTAGCCCCCCACCCTTGAAGCGAGATGAAATTGTTGAACCTCTTTTGACCCAAGAAGTGAGGCCAACATTGAGCCCGTTTACAAACAACCAAGATGAAGCTTTGCAAGAGGACAATGATGAGTATGCAGACGATGACAATGAAGTTGATCTCCATGACAACAATGTGGGTGATCTTGACAAATACCATTTGCAAGAGACAATGGACCATTCCATCCCTTTTTCCCGTGCATATGCATCGGATTCGGATGACGAAGGTCCCGATGAACAAGTTGATGAGGAGGGGTTCACGATGAAGGAGGCCGAAGCTTTCGAGAAGGTATTCGGTCGGGATCACAAGACACCATTGTTCAAGGATGTTAGTCTCGCGAATGAAGCCGTTGTGGATGGTGGCAAATCTATATCTCTTGGGGTTAGGCCAAGCTCTCACCGTGATTTGGGAGACGACAAGAACCGGATTGGTAAAGGGTGTAAGTTCGAAACCTTCTTGGAATTGAAGATGTGGCTTGACAACTACTCGGTTACGCATTATCGTCCACACAAGGTGGTGCATTCGGACGTCAATGTGCGCTACACGGTTGCATGTGCATGTGAAGATGAAATATGTCCGTGGATTGTGCGTGCAAGACCATGGAAAGGAGGTCCCGCTTGGCACGTAGTGAGTTGTGTGCCAACTCACATGTGCCGAGGCAAAAGGGTGGATGGCAAGATTGTGTCCCAAGACCACAGACAACTCACGTCTGAGTTCATCGCTTACAGGCTCTCCAACTCAATATCCACACTTCCAACAATGAGCGTCCAACATGTCATTGACCTTGTGAAAGCCATCTTTCATTACAAGGTGAAGTACGGCAAGGCATGGAAGGAGAAGCAAGCCGCATTTAAGATGTTGTATGGTACTTGGGAGGAAGCATACAACCGAATCCCTAGGTTGTTGTTAGCCATGGCCGCCACAAACCCGGGCATGGTTCATGTTGTCGAGCCTCATGGGCACCAAACAACGGTTTATGAAGGAAAGAAAGTCCGAGTATTTGGCCGTGCATTTTGGGCGTTCGAGCAATGCGTGAGGGCTTTCGAACACTGTAGGCCGGTCATCTCCATTGATGGCACGTTCTTGACCGGACAATACAAGGGCACCTTGTTGGTTGCGATAGCAAGTGATGCCAATAACCGGGTGTTGCCATTGGCATTTGCTTTGGTTGAGGCGGAGAACAATGAGAACTGGGAGTGGTTTATGCGTCTTTTGAGGACGAAGGTGTTACCCGCTCAAAGGAAAATTTGTGTCATATCGGATCGGCATGCAGGAATTCTTAACGCAGTGGAGATTGACATTCCCGGGCATGCTCCGTTGCACCATCGATGGTGCATGAGGCACTTTTGTTCGAACTTCTATAGGGCATGTGGCCTTAAGGAGTTGGTCGATGATCTTCAAGATTGTTGTCTTGCTTTCTCCGAGAAGCGGTTCGCCACTTTGTTGAACAAATTGCTCGCACACAAAAAACTTGATCACGGGGGTCAAGACTTTATGAATAGGCACATTCCCCACCGGAACAAGTGGGCACGTTCTTTTGATGAAGATGGCCGAAGATACGGTCAAATGACAAGCAATATGGCCGAATGCTTCAATAGGGTGCTCAAAGGTGCACGTGGATTACCTGTGACGGCAATAGTTCAATACACATTTGACAAGATGAATGCGTACTTTCTAAAGTACTCAATGGAAACTGATGCACAGATAGCGCGTGAGAACCCGCGCAAGTACAAGTACAAGTTCCCACCCAAGGTTGATGAATGGTTAGAATTTCAATCACGAAAGGCGGACTCAGAAGAATCTATATTATATGACAACGAAGAGTGGAAGTATGAAGTGAAAGAGCCAGGAGGAACCACAAACGATGGCCGACAACATGGAGGTCGGGCTTTCAAGGTGTCGTTAACACAATGTGATTGCTCTTGCGGGAGGCCATTGTTGCTTCATCTCCCATGCTCACATTTGTATACCGCCGGTCGCGTTAGAAATGTGGACATCAATCACCCACGCACCGTGAGGGAGTTGGAGTTCTCAATCATGACGGTCAAGAAAACATGGGCTCCCCGCTTTCACCCATACTTTAACCAATCACAATGGCCGGAGTACCATGGAGTTCAACTATGGCCGGATCCGGAGTTGAAGGTTGTTAAACGTGGTAGACGTAAAACAAAGCGTTTTAGAGGCGACATGGACGGATGGGGCCATGGTGGCCGCCGCGAAGCGGGAAACGATCAATTCCAAGAGCCTCGTGAGAGCTCCCGTTGTGGGGAATGCAAAGGTCATGGCCACAACAAAAGAAAATGTACGAAACCAAGGAAAAGGTCCAAGAAAAATGATGCAAGCACTAGCCAACAAGGAGCTACACAAGGGATCCAACCAAGTGGTAGCCAACAAGTGCCAAGCCAACAAGTGCGAAGGCAACAACGTGGTAGCCAACAAGTGCCAAGGCAACCAAGTGGGAGCCAACCTAGTGGTAGCCAACAAGTGCCAAGGCAACCAAGTGGGAGCCAACCTAGTGGTAGCCAACAAGTGCCAAGGAAACCAAGTGGGAGCCAACCTAGTGGTAGCCAACAAGTGCCAAGGCAACCAAGTGGGAGCCAACCTAGTGGTAGCCAACAAGTGCCTAGCCAACTAAGTGGTAGCCAACAAGTGCCAAGCCAACCAAGTGTTAGTCAAAGAGGATCTAGGCAACAAAGAGGTCGGCAACTAGGACTTACAAGAGGCCGTGGTGGTGGTAGTCTAGGCCGTGGTGGTGGTAGAGCTCGTGGTGATGGTCTTGGCCTTGGTGATGGACTTGGCTGTGGTGATGGACAAGGGCAAGGTCATTATAGAGGAATGTTTGGATACCTCGATGGACCATTTCCGTATGTTGCTCACTAACTATAATGTTTCAAATGTTCTTGTTTTCCATATGTTATTTTTTCATATGTTCCATTTGTTTGTATTGTCTTTACTAACCATTATGTTTCACTCATTGTAGGTATGGCGGCTTCCCAACCCAACAAACCAACAATGAAGGAGGATGGCGAAGATGAGATGGCGGGATGGTGGGAGAAGGCTGCGAAGAAGCTTAGAGAGGAGGATGCAGCCAAGCTAAAGAAGAAAAAGGACGAGGAGCTTGAGGAGAAGAGGAAGGAAGAAGAGAGAGCGTCAAATGCGATGCGCGCTAGGGAGCAAGCATTGGTGAGGAAATGTGAGGAGGCACAGAAGAAGCGTCAAAAGGATTTTGAAGAAGGAACCATGAAGCTTTGGGCAATTGCAGCTGAAAAAAAGAGAGGGAGGAAAAGATATTCATGGAGAGGGTGGTTAAGGAGTCCCACCTCATAAGGAAAAGGGAGGAGGAAGAGGAAGAAGAGAAGAAGAAGAAGAAGAAGGGAAAGGGGCCTTGCTCTACGCAATAGAGCTATGTCATGAACTACTATCTCTCCTCTTCGATTTGGTTGTGAACTACTATGTGTCATGAACTACTATCTCTCCTCTTCGATTTGGTTGTGATCTACTATGTGTCATGAAGTACTATGTATTATGAATTAGTATGTGTCGTGAAGTACTATGTGTCGTGAACTACTATGTGTCACAGTTCTTTGCTTGCTATGTGTCGTGAGCTACTATCTCTACTCATCGGAATATGTGTGCGTGTGCCAAAAATTTGCTAAGTACAGGTGCAACGCCTAGCTACTGGGCGTTGCACTGCACAGTGTGGCGCCTCAGCTCTAGGCGTCACACAGTATAGTGCAGCGCCTAGAGCTGAGGCATTGCACACATGGACTGAGCTAAACAGAGAGCAAACTTTCTGTTTGTAAGCTACAGCCACTGCAGCGCCTAGCACCGAGGCGCCACACTGTACAGTGCAACGCCTAGCTACTGGGCGTTGCACTGTACAGTGTGG
>NC_041382.1:2022619-2027443 GCF_002162155.2 Triticum dicoccoides
GAGCTAACCAGAGAGCAAACACTCTGGTTGCAAGCTACAGCCACTGCAGCGCCTAGCACCGAGGCGCCACACTATACAGTGCAACGCCCAGTAGCTAGGCATTGCACTGTAGAGTGTGGTGCCTCGGTGCTAGGAGCTGCAGTGGCTGTAGCTTGCAACCAGAATCATTATCAGGTAGAGATGAGGAAGGGAGAGGGGGACTTGGTGCACCCAGAGGGTGATTGTCATGGTTCAGAGTTCAATGTGGTTGAGCAGGGAGTTGAGGTCACCCTCGAGGATCCAGACCAGTTCAAACATGTCGAGACTGCCAATGTGAATGATCAAGATGAGGGCTTTAATGGTGAAGCTAATGAAGATCAAGTTCAACATTATTAAGACAACAAGTGCAACATAGAGGACCAAGTTCAACATTGCTAAGACGTCAACTCCAAGTTCAATATAACTAAGACATACAAAGAGGATCAAGTTCAACATAGAGCTACCACAAATAAAGGACTATGGCTGGTTCCTAAGAAGAGCTAGTTCCTTGAGTGCTTTTTGGCTGCTCCCCCCCTCTTGCTGGCTAACTTCTTGACCTTCCTAGGAAGAGGAACACGCTCCCTCTCCGGCTCCGGTTCCTCCACGTCATCGACATCGTCATCCAAATAGTCATCCAAAGCCGCCATCCGCGAGGTGCCGACCGTCCTTTTGCCTCTTTCGGTGAACTCTTCAGGTGTGTACTTGTTGATTCCCTTTCTAGGCTTTAGTATGTATGCAGACCTAACCTGGTATGCCCCCAAGGTCATATCATCATCAGCAACCTATGCATCAACAAAAGATATGGAAAGACCGTGTGTGAGGATATAGTTAGCAATGCATCAACAATTGGATATATATGCTCATGCCATACCTCTTGGGTGACCACACCCACATCCTCATCCTCCAAATGATCACCATGGCTCTGGCCCGAAGCGGGATCTGATGGTGTCGCCGACCTAGACCGTTCTGGTGATACATACTCGGGGTCACGACAACCAAAAAGGTTTGATACCCGCCTTAACTTTTGGCCCTGGCGCTGCAACATGTACAAGTGAATGAGACATCGAACGTAGCAACACATGTTAAGTGCTAGTTTGAAGGAGATGTGAATCTTGATGAATGCTCGAAGTGCACCTTCTCCATCGCTTTTGCCAGCCGGGGTTGTTTCAAGAATAGTCTCGGTCTCATCAGCTGCTTTCTTGATCTGGGCACGCTATGAACAGAAATGGTATTAACGTGTTAGGCAAGCGAAGATGTGAATAGTGTGAATGAAAAGCAAAGAGGGCAAATACCACAAAGTTCATCATTGGAGCTGAAGGGATCACTGAGTTGCCTTTCCTGGCTAATGCATTGTACTGGTGTTGGGCTACCTCATCAAAAACAGTGGGTTCTTCCAAAATCTCCTCAGCATACGCCGGCTTGCATACCTCCACACGGGTACTTGCAAGAAACCATGTGAGATAGTTGTTGAACGCTACAGGGCAGTGCTCACGAAGCTGGACTCCTTTTCCAGCCCTAGCTTGCTCCACACTAAGCGCAAACTGTGCGACATACTTTCTGTGATGCTTGGCCCAATCCTTAATCTTCTGCTGCCTTTTCCTATCCAACCTGCAAGTTAGAAACATAATATTAGTAGCATCGAAACCGCCGAGAAGCTGCTAAGTACTCAAGGTTAATTATATCTTACGCGTGTAGCAACTTGTCCGTGTCCTCCCACTCCGGCGGATGTGCCTGGAACAAACCAAACTGACGGCGCACTCGATGTGGGAGGTGAAGCTCAACCGCCCAGTTGCATATGAGTGGGCACCGCATACGCCAGAGATCCCTATCCCTAGTGCACATCGGATTCAGCCTGAACTCTAAAGGGTCACCAAAACTATCTCCTGTTCCATACGGCTCCCATATCACCTGCAAAATGGGATAGAATGCAAAATTGATATCGAGTTGCAATAGAAGCATCATAATCACTTATGCCATGTCAATTCACCTGCTCAGGCATGATCGCGTCAAGCTCACTCTGGTACAACTTGTACATGACCGAGGGATCATCTGTCGTCTCATTTATCACATCCCACTTGTAAGCCCAAGTGGGTAGCCATAGTAGGTCGCCTTTGTCGTCCCAATCATCGTACTTCACCTTCTTCGGACGTCCAACCGGCAAACGCTCCCAGCTTCATATGGAAAGTGCGAGCAAACAACCACCAATACCTCCAGATGACCTACAACAGGCTTCGTCCAACTGCACATAAAAGAGAACATGGTTCAATTAAGAGCAAGATCGCATTCATAATGTAGCAATGAAGTGAAAAAGAAACAACTTCATACCTGTCTATACAAGTAAGCCAGTGTCGCCGAACCCCAACTCCATTTGCTATCGAAGACGGTCAACGCCTTCAGCCACATCCATGGAGCATTCTTGCCTGTGCCATCAGCAAACATAGTCCTAGATATCACATACCACATCTAGACACGAGATATATCTTGACCGTGTCCTCATCAGCTTCCGGTGGGCAAGTACCAAAGTGCTCAGTAATCCACGTGAAAGTAGCACCGGCTTCGACTCTTTCCTTCTTCTTGTTTTCTGCTGCTGGTTCCGGAGGCTCCGGAGGAACCATACCGATAAGGGCATGCATCTGCGCGCGCCACCCATCGGAGTCGGTGCTCATACATAGAGGATTCCCATCGATAGGAAGACCGGTGATCATAGCAATATCCTGGAGCGTCACTGTCATCTCCCCAGTCCGTAGATGGAAACTATGTGTCTCTGGCCGCCAATGATCAATAAGCGCGGTGAGTGCTGGAGCATTGTTGGGTGGCGTCGACCGTCTGACCATATGAATGAAAGGGAGAAGTCCTGTCTCCCTTACATATGGTGTGTATCGCTCATCATAGCGCATCCACCCAAGGGTGACCCCGTGAGAACGAAGCTTCAAAGGTGCAAGCGCCTACAAACAAACAATTCATAACATTACATATGGGGCATTTGTGTTTGAAATAAATACGAAATTCATAAAACAGGCCACTTTCATTATTACCCGCTGCTCCACCGCCATAGCGTACGACCGGTGTTGTTTGTCCCAGTGATCATCGAGAAGCCAAACCATCCTAACAATTTTGAAAGAAAGCTTTCTTGTCAACACGATTATCTTTTCAATACAAATAAACTAAAGTACGCCTACTAGATGCAAAATACAAAGCATATGTATCCAAACCATTCTTGCCAATACAAATGTAATTTCAATAAACTAAACTAAGCCTACCTCATGCAAGATTCAATACAAATATCTTTTCCATATAAATAAAATGTCAACCTATGTATCCAAACTATATAAATAACATGTCAACCTATGTATCCAAACCACATTCTAGTCTAACAAGGGTTCCCCAAATCTAATACATGCAAGATTCAAACAAAAATTCCCTAAATCTAATACACACAAGATTCAAACAAGGGTTCCTCAAATCTCCGAAATAGCATACATTCTATAGATAGAAAGAAGGGGATTGGAGAAAAGTACCTTCTAGGATGGATTGGTGAAGGAATCCACGAGCCAAATCGTCAGATTTGAAGATTTTTTAAGAGGGGATTGAGAGGGGGAGAGGAGGAAGCCGCCGGCCGCCTGTTCTGTAACTCCTCTGGAACGAATGGGTGGGGTGGGGGGGCAGCGGGCGGCTGGCATCTAAGTCACAGTGCAGCGCCTACGGGCCGGGCGCTGCACATTACGGTGCAGCGCCTAGCTCTGAGGCGCTGCACTGCTGGGTGCGGGCCCAGGGGCTGCCACGGTGGACTGGGGTGCAACGCCCCCGAGCTAGGCGCTGCACCGTAGGGTGTGGCGCCTGCGTGGCGGACGCTACAGAAAAGGGTCAGTGCTGTGAAATAGTTTCACGGGCAGTTCATTTTATGAATTGATTTCGTCCACAGGTCAAAATAGTCAAAATTGCCGATGCCTTGCCATCAAAGACCGCCTTTTGGGCCAGAAACACCACCGCCATCACTGGGGATATCCTGACAGTACGAGAGAGGGGTAAGCTGGATCACACTAGGCGTGTCACAAACAGAAGGATTTGCAGGTTCAGACCTCTTGCGGCGGAGGTAAAGGCCTTATGTCCTGTGCTCCAGGAGCTTTTTCTCTCCGTATGGATGTCGGATTACAGTGTGTGTGAACCTTTGCCTAAGTGAAGGAGGATGGCTTATAAAGAGTGCGTCAAGCCTCTTCATCTTCTACGTTCCAAGGGATTAATTACGGTGTTGATCTATACCTACTACGAGAGGTAATAGACATGTTAACACTTCTTCTTCGGTGGAAATTATGGGGAAGGGAGGAGGTCGTGGCCGCAGGGAGAGAAGAGGAGGCAACAACTGTTCGGTCTCCCTCCTACAACGGCAAGGGAAACTAGAGTGTTGGATAAAAGCCAAGAATATTAATTGTTCATGTACTTTTTGATTTATCAAATCCGATGTACTTACTTTAGATTATTAATAAAACATAATCGTTTGCTAAAAAGAAGTATTTGTGTGTCACCATAGAAGGCAAATTCTATGCCCCACCATCACCAATTCATACTGTACTAATCAAGCAAACAATAAAATAAAAATCTCTCAAAATTTCCACACATAATTTCTCATTGATGCCAATCAAAAGATGATGAATAAAATGGCATATCATTTCACAACTCCTCCAAAACCTCTCCACTTCTATAAAAAGAGAAAAGTATATTTTTGAGACACAACATTTAGTGCCTCATGTCTGATAAGCAGATAACCTCCGTCCAAAACTGGAGCGAAATGTTTTTGATGCTGACATA
>NC_041382.1:2028053-2034057 GCF_002162155.2 Triticum dicoccoides
AAAATGATACACCTACGGACGTTCCTCACGGAAAGAATCCTATAGGCGTACGTGTTCTACTGTAATTCATCCATCCCCCGCTGAATTTCAGGATGGGCCCCTCCTCCCCCCAACCAATTGATGGCAGCTCAGTCCGTAGGCATAAGTCTGTAGAAAATGCCCGTAGCTGTAGCATTGTTGCCCCCCCTCCCACCATGTTCGTTGCACGCACAGGAAGCTAACACGTCCTCATCGCGGGTGCCCAAGCCTAGGTGTTCGAAACGCAATTAGGAATTGGCTACTCCGCGCCGATAGAAGGGACAACTCAAATCTTGTCGCGCCACGGCTTCGTTGTCTTGCTGGTCCCTGTTTAGTTGGACCCTGTTGAGAATTGGCTCTAGAGAGACCAGGGTTGGCGGAGATGAGAGGAATCAGAGCAAGGGTAATCGTGTCGATGGGATCAGGCTCAGCATCGTGCTACTTGTGATAGGCGTTGGGATTTTTTCGAAGAGGAAGGGTGATGTAGTATAGCAGCAGATAGTATTTCCCTCAGTTAAGAATCAAGGTTTATCGAACCAGTAGGAGACTCACGCAAAAATGTAAGCCGTACCCGCACACACAAAATAAATGCTTTCATCCAACTTGGGCAAGAGGGTTGTCAACCCCCTTATACTCGTTAATTGTAAGGATTAATTCTGATAGCGATATATAGATAAATTGTGAAGTAAAATAAAAGATAAAAAATTACAGCAAGATGTTTAGGGTTTTAATAATATGAAGTGAATGGACCCGAGGGCCATAGCTTTCACTAGAGGCATCTATCTCATCTGCGTAGTAATGGTGGATATAATTACTATTGGGAAATTAAAGAAAACACATAGTTATGACATTATTCATGGCATGATCAATATATAGGTATTACGTCTGAGACAAGTAGACCGACATCCATCTGCATGTACTACTATTACTGCACCTCTCGACCGCTATCCAGTATGCATCTTAAGGTATTACGGTCATAACAAATGGAGTAATGCTTGGAGTATGATGACATAATGTGAACAAAGTAATGCCAAATAATATGTTCGAACCCTGTCATTTTACCCTTAGTAGCAACAATACAAATGTTCCTCGCTGCTTCTCATGTCACAGAGTGAGGAGACCGCAAGATTGAACCTACTACCAAGCACCTCCCTCACTGAAGATAAATCAATCTAATTGACCAAATTAGACGAATAGATCAGAGAGAAATACAAGGCTATAAAACCACACATAATAAAGTTCAGAAAAGGTTCGGTTACTTTCAATGAATAATCTGATGATAAACTCACAATTCATCGGATCCCAACAAACACACCGCAAAAGGATTACAATGAATCGATCTATGAAGAGAATATTGTATTGAAGATCAAACATCATGGATGCAGTAAGGTTGATGAAGATGGCCTCCATGATTGATTCCCCCCTTCGGCAGTGTACCGGCGGATTGCGGAAGAACAGATGCTTGCGGCGGCGATAAAATTGTTTCTCATAACAGAAGAACATAGGCTCACATCGTGTGCGCTTGTGCCTCTGTAGTGCGGCGTCTGGTCTGCCCTCGAAGCTTCTAGGGTCCCTTCTAATCCAGAAAAGATCACCGTAAAGTTCATCGTGTGTGGACTTCATTTGGTATGGTTTTTTCTGGGAAACAATAAAATAGGGGAAAAAAACGGGAACTGGCGCTGGCCACTAGGTTAATAGGCTAGTTTTAGAAAATGATATAAAATTGCATATAAAGCATACAAGATTGATAATATAATAGCATGAAACAATCAAAAATTATAGATATGATGGAGAGAAAGAATGAGGGTTTTGGGAGGGGTTTGGCTCGCTCGGGCTCGATCGGGAGGTTTAGAAGGTGGGTAGCAAGATGGGAGAGGCTAGAGTGACCAACTTATAGGGGCGCACGGCCATGTACTATGGACGACGTCTATGGTGAAGCTTGAAGGCGGCAATGGGGGTGAGAATGGCATGTTGGGGCAACGCTGCTACGCTCAACGGATGCAGAGAAGGCGAATGGAGAAACGTGGGAGCAGGTTTAGCGCGGACGCAGTTTTCATGGAGCGGGAGCTTGTCTTTGTGCATGTGGCACTCATAAAAAGATAGGAAGAGGAAAGAGGAGAGAGTGGAGTGGCACAGGCCAACACACGGGGATGCAAGATTCCACGGCCATAGGTGTGTTTGGCCGCGTAGGCGTGGTTTGGTGCATGGCGAAGCAGAGGCGATGGTCGTCGTCGTTGCTACCTAGTCCGCGCCGGTGCAAGAACATGCTCCGGCAAGGGCGAGCAGGAGCGGCAGGGGAGGAACCAAGCATCGACATCGTGGTGGGTGCTGGTAAGCGGCAAGAGGCCGGCCGGAGTCTATATGCATAGTGACACGGCGGCGCACAAGGTGTTGCCAGAATGCACACCCCACACAGACATAAAAAGTAGCATTGACGAAATGCCAGTGGAGCTAATTTAACGGCCACCTGAAGTGGGATTCCAGAACCGGTGACATGTCAGTGGTTTACCCCTTCTTTCTTTTTACACAAAATGCCTTTTGTTTTGAAATATGAGGGACTAAAATTCATCCCAAAAAAGTTGAGGGGCAAGATGTGGACTTCTTGTAAACTTAAGGAACTAAAGATATGCTTTTATCATAAAAATAAAAACGGAGAAAAAGTAGAATTCTCTCTTCTAGTATCCCGGCGGCCGCCAAGATCTCTCGTCTGCGTGTGATTTGTGCGGAAATAATCACTCCGCGTTAATCTCTCCTCTGCTAGTCAATTTCTTGGCACGACCACCCGCTCAGCGCTGATTTAGCTGACTCCATTTTATATTCACATGTTGATGTTCATCTTGGCCAGACAGCAGCTAGCTAACCTAACATGTACGCCAAGGCGCTGACTTCGAAATTAATAGCAATCTGAGAAGTAAAAATTGTCATGGTTGCGGCTAGCAGCAAGCAAGTACAAAACAAGGTTAGAACTGTATGTATGGACCATCATTCTTGACCCTATCGGACCAATATTAGAACTGTATGTATGGAGTTCTAGCGAACACGATTCAAATTAAGGGGAAACTTGATAGAGTAAAGCGTGATTACAAGAAAACCAAAGGAAACTCATGCAACTAATACATTATTATTGGAAAAAAAAAGTTATGCAGAAGAAAATTAGGACTGCCGTATTCGATACGGGCCGAAAATTTAAATTACAAATTTATTGCTATGTAGGTGAGCCATGTGAGTGGTGACGATTCGAAATGGCGGAGGTAGAGTAGCTACTGCTTGGTGGCAAAGGTGGCGACGACTCGCAGCCTCAGCAACTGCTGGGAGGTTTCATCATCACGTGCCCCTCCTTGTTTCTCCTAGCTGCATGAATGTCCGTCACACATCAGTAACCATTCATTTGTTGGCACACTCATGAATATGTAGCCAGTTAATATATACTACTCTATTTTCTTTGCGGAGAATATATAATGATGTTTGATATTACCTGAATAGGGAATCTTGGACTAGGTGGATCTCGTGGTACCGTTGAGGATGTTGTCCAGCAGTTGCGAGAAGGGTGCCGGTAGATTCGGCTTATCAGGGACCTGGAGGGGGTGAAACATCCCACCAGGGGAATTCTTTGCCATGGCATGAAGAACCTATAGCATATAGGCGTCGCGCATGAGTGAGTTGATGTAATTACTAAATTGTCATGAAACTTGGATTAGTGTATCTCCAATCTTATACTTACGTGGTTGTTCGCGTCTCCGCCGAGAGTAAACGTGTGGACAGGTACTTTTGAGACGAAGTCCTTGGCTCCATCAAAGTAGTCCCCCTTGTTGATGAGCCCATCGGAGAAGAGCAAGATGATGCTATTCCAGTGTCCACGGTAGCTGATCAGTTTGTGGGCCTCGGAGAGGCCAGACGCCATGTTCTTCGTGCAGGCGGACCGTCTCCAGGACGGGCTTTTTCTGTAGCCTTTTAACTCTGTATCGGTCGAATCAACTATTTTCATATCAGACGTGCACGTGTTCGGGGTTGACATGACATAAGTGTAACCAAGGCAGCTATCCACGAGACGGATGAGCTTCTCTTGCACCAACCAAAAGATATTGTCCACAGTTTTATAATCTGGGGTTGAGGTGGTACTGTCAAATGCATACACAATCACCATGTCTAGTGGCCACTTCCCTACAAATCAATATGCCATTCATTCAATTATATATATGTTCCTAGCAAGCATATATTATGATTACTCTTGAATTCAGATCGGGTCGAATATTTGTTGTTACATATACCTGCGCCACTGAGGATGGTATCCACCAGCCTCGAAAAACGCACCGATAGACTCGGTTTTTCCGGGACGGGGAGGGTGTGAAACGTGCCTCCCGGTGAATTTATTGCGATGGTGAGAAGATCCTGTAGCATATACACATGATATGTGCGCAAATTGAATTGATTAATAAGATGGACATAATTTGGATTAAAGTAAATCTGGTCAAATACTTACTTGGTTATATGCATCTCCACCAAGAGTAAATGTGTGCACTGGAACTTTGGAGATGAAGCCCTGAACTCCATCAAAGAAGTCGCCCTTGTTAATCAACCCATCAGAGAAGAGCAAGATGATGCCATTCAGGTGCCCGTGGTCGCTGATCAGTCTATGTGCCTCAACGAGGCCAGCTGCCATGTTGTTCTTGCATGAATCCCTTCGCCAAGCTGAGCTTCTTGTGTACCCATTTGCCTCTATCTCTGTGCGGTCAACTAGTTTCATCTCAGATGTGTACATGTTAGGGGTCGACATGACGTATGTGTAGCCAAGGCAACTATTCACAAATTGGGTTAGCTTCTTTTGCACCAACCAATAAACCTCACGATTCACCTTGTCCCTAGCCGGTGTCAAGGTAGTGCAATCAAATGCCGACACAATCACTACATTTAAAGGCCACCTCCCTGCACATAATATTGACCATTCATCATTCAGTCAATCATATGTTTGTTTCCTAGGAAGCATATTTTAGTGAATACTCCTATATTAAGATTGGATCGGATGGTTTTGCATATATACCTGAAGTGGGACTAGGATTTTTCTCACTGTGCATCGTGGTATCATTAAGGATGTTATCCAAGAGTTGGGAGAAGGGCACAGATAGGCTTGGCAAGTCCGGAACAGGGAGGGGGCTGAACATCCCGCCTGGGGAATTTGCTGCAATGGTGCGAAGACCCTGTAGCATATACACATGATATAGATAAAAATGAAATTAATTATTTTTAGAAATATATATTATATGGACTGGCTTAGCTCAAGTCAGATACATACATGGTTATATGCATCTCCGCCGAGGGTAAACGTGTAGACGGGCACACTGGAGAGGAAGTCCTCAGCTCCGTCAAAGAAGTCGCCTTTGTTGACCAACCCATCAGAAAAGAACAAGATGATTGCATTCATGTTCCCATGATCTTTGATTAGTCTATGTGCTTCATAGAGTCCTGTCATGTATTTGACACAGGCGGTCCTTTTCCAGGACGGGCTACTTTTGTAGCCATTTCCGTTTATCTCAGCATAGTCAACTGATTTCATATCTGACGTGTAAGTATTAGGGGTTGACATGACATATGCGTAGCCGAGGCTGCTACCCCTAATGCGGGTGAGCTTCTCTTGCACCAACCAAAAGACACTATCTACCTTATACCAGTCCGGTGTCGATGTGGTGCAGTCAAATGCATACACAATCACCACGGCCAGTGGCACCTTCTCTGTACGTCCATCCACTGGTTCACTCATAGTGGGTGATGGGAATTAACTGCATGCATGTGTAGATGTAGTGTGTCAACTTTTTTTGACTCATGTGTAAGGGAAATCGAGCAAAAAGAGAGCCACAGACACACATAATATGTAATTTTTCATCAATGTGTGTACGTAGCTGCACATAAAAATGTAAGTGCACAGAAGATACAAGTTCTTATATTCACAACCACCTCTTTCTATATTGACCTTAGTTTCCTTATGAATGAA
>NC_041382.1:2034452-2065717 GCF_002162155.2 Triticum dicoccoides
TTTCTATTTGACCAACTTTATAGCAAACTATAAATGTCCATATTACTAAATGAAAATATACTTAATGATTACAGATTTGATAGTGTAGATGTTGATACTTTCCAACAAACTTGGTCAAAGATAGAGATGTTTGACTTTTGAATAATAATAATAAACCTTATAAAAAAGGTATTGAGGGAGAACTATGTTTTAAATGTATGCTCTTGCATGAATTTTGTGTGTGTCATTGCAGTCCCTAATTTTATGCGAATAAAAAAACTACATCAATAATTAACTAATCAAAAGGTCATGAATCTATGATAATTTTAGCAACTTAAGAGGTAATCCCTAAGAGTGAACGCGCCGCCACCATCTGAGATCCTTATAAGACCAAAGATACATAATGAGCTGAACCCTCTAGGATATATTGATTGTCATTCACACTAAACAAGTAGCGTATTATTTTCATGTAGCAATCAGGAAAATCCATTTCTTGCTACACACAAATGCTTTGGGGTTTATCTTGTACAATAATATGTTTGTTCATTCTCAGCTACTCCCTCCGTCTGGTGAAAAGTGTACATATAGAAATTTTAGGACAAATTATGGAATGAAGTAAAAAATGCATTGGAAAGATGCAAGCCACCATCTCTGTCCTCTTTAATTATCCAACCCCGATGAGCTAAGTGCATGTAGAAATTAAGGAGACCATGTGTAGAATGTAATTGGTCTTGATTACTGTGTGATGAGAGAGAAGCTTTTTTTTCACTTTAAAGTGTATTGGGAAGATAGACGTACACTCTTTTGTGGAAAAATTCTAAACCCGAATGTACTACCTCCGTCTTGGTTTATTGGTCCTCATTGTAATTTGAACAAATATTTAACTAACAAAATGTTAATGGATGTGAACAAAAATTATAACGATGATATAATTTTTGTTCACATCCATTAACATTTTGTTAGTTAAATTTATCGTCAGGATTTGGCACAAAATACAATGTAGACCAATAAACCAGGACGGAGGTAATAGATGGTCTAAATAGATCATACATTGAGAAGTTGATGCGGCCTTAAAAATTAATTTAGATGAAAATGTTTCTCCATTAAGCAGGTAAGTGACACATGTACATTCTTTAAACTTTAAAACTAAAGTGTTTTTGTCATGTCATCTAATACCATATTAACTTGGCAGTTGCGCTCTCTTTGTCAACACAACACACTTGCTTTAATGTTTATATATATAATACGATACAGAAAACACAAGAAATACCAGAAAGGTTTATGGTGGCCTTGCTTCTTTATGCCAGCTAGCTAGCTAGATTTATGACATCTTTTCTACTTCCATTGCTCTGCTTCCTGTCAAGTTGTTTGGTTCTAATTTGAAAGAAATTCTGAGATGGTCCCGGCAAATGCGAACATTTGATTTCTGCAATTCAATGGCTAGTAGATTTATTACCTCTTCGAAGGTAAGAGGTTGTCAACAAGTTTGTGGGGGTCAATGCAGACTTTTCTCTATGTACAAAAAAGTAAGGTAATAATAATTAATTAAACCATGGTGTTAAATAAGGAAATATGCAATATGCTCATTAATATTAATATCTTGCTAATGGACATATTTGCACTTGATGTTACTTTGGCCTGGATTAATATTTATTAGTCAACTACATGTTTATCATATAGAAGTATGAGCTGTATATTCATGTAGCGAGTAAAATATAGTAAAACTCTATTCACCTAATACTATTGGATGGTAACAGAAAAACTATTTTAATTTGCAAAGAAATTGTCCTGTAGTTTTGCTGAAATTTGCACAATTAAATAAAAGTTAGGTGACATGTGATTAAGAAATGAGAAAAACTGGGGTTAACCAAAGTTTTTCTTTAGCGATATTTTTTACCGGCATATAAGGCATCGTACATGTTATGTAGTCGTCGCGAGGTGGTCTAGGGATCTAGATGTAATTTTTACTTCAGCCCTTTTTTGACAGTTGATGAATAGATTTTTCCCACAAAAAAAAAGGTATGCAAACTTTGATTACGTGGACTTGTTTCTTCATGCAAGCTAGCTAGTAGTAGATTTATGACATAGTTTCTACTTCCATTGCTGTATCTGCTTCCTGTGAAGTTGTTTGGTTCTAGTTTGAAAGGATAGTTTTTGAAAATAGTACTACCTAGCTAGTGATTTTCATTTGTGATATAGTTTAATGATCAACGCATGCTATATCAGGACCTACCTCGCAACAGATTGACATATATGAGGACGCCTACAACGGGCATTTCTGAAGTAACCAACAAAAGAACAAGATATAAAAAGTAGTATACAGAAGAGATTAGCAGGCAAGAGTTGCAGCACTTGGACATACATACCTGGAGATTGATATAGCCGGCTGCTAGCTAGCTCGAGGGACGGGGCACGCGTGTCTGTGTGTTTGTGTGAACGAAATGAGTGTGGTGCTAGATCCATATCGAGCTGCTCTTAAATAGAGGGAGTTGCAGAGGAGGTGTACTCCACTTGTAGCTAATAACTAAAACAAAATATTGACACAGCTGTTTGCCTCACCACGATCGGGATCCATATGCACTTTGGTAGCACGCAAGACACGTACGGTAAATCTAGCACGGTCTACCAGTATAGGCATGTGCATGCAATTTACACTCATCAATGTGCACACCTTCCTATAAGAAGATCAGGATCCATGTGCACTTTGGTAGCACGCAATTTACACTCATCAATCTATGTATCCATGGCCAGCAAATAAGCATGTATGTATGTGAAGATCGGTCTTCCATCAAGTACTACATCTCATGAGACTAACACAAAAAGGATTCCAATTCAATCTTGTATTTTCATTTCAAATTTTAGTTCTAGCGGGACTGACAAAATTCTAAGACATGGACCTATTATCTCAGAAGCAAATCGATCTGTCCACAAGCAGGACAAACTGACGATAACTAAGGGCGCGTTTGGTTCTCGATCGGGCAACTGCTCACCTCGCCTCGCCAACCAAGGAAGCTAAGGCTTTGATTCTAGGGAGAGCATACGCGTTTGCATGCATGTGCATTCTGGCAGCAGCACGCAACACACGGTGAATCTCCCATGGGCCAATGTAATCAACTACTCCCTCCGTTCCTAAATACTTGTCTTTCTAGACATTTTAAATGACTACTACATACGGATGTATGTAGACATGTTTTAGAGTGTAGATTCACTCATTTTGCTCCGTATGTAGTCACTTGTTGAAATGCCTAGAAAGACAAGTATTTAGGAACGGAGGGAGTAGTATATGCACGTGCAGTTTATACACTCATCAATGTGCACACTTCACTATGTCCTCCCTCCATCCACGAGCACATTGAAACGCGGATAGTTTAGTTTGCCAAGTTGTTGATTTAGTTAGTATACAACGTCAGGTAAGAAAGTTGACTCCGTGCTTCTACCAAGACGAGCAGTATATTATATATCTTATGAACCCCAGGTACACAAAAACAGACGGCTTCACTAGACTCAAGCGTTAATCACGGCGCCTAATTAAACTAATTAAACTTTCCGTGATCTGATCTGCTGGCCAGTGGAGAGGTTCGTCGGATAAGGACGACTTATCCAACCCATGTGACGCTGAGCTGCCCAGGCACTCCGGTATTAATTTTCATGAAACTTCCAAGAATACACGTTTGATTATGGCAAACCCCCCAGGATTTGAAATTTTAACTAAAAAGGGCCTAGTTTATTACAAGCGCCTGTCATTTCTTGTTTGTCTAGTCAACCGGCCAGAAATTCAGTAGCATAACGAAGTTATATTGTATAAAGATGGACGAACAAGGACCATACAAGTTCTAAATATGCGAGAGCAGCAATACAATAGGCAACCTTTTTTCCTGTGTATTTGGGTGATTTCTAAGCAACTTGTGTGCTTTCTTCGAAAAGGAGGATTATCTCGGGCCTCTGCATCAAACGATGTACACAACCAAGTATCAAAGTGCCAAGAACAAGTCGGGTAAAATAAAATACTCCCTCCGTCCTAAAATTCTTGTCTTAGATTTGTCTAAATATGGATGTATCAAGTCACGTTTTAGTATTAGATACATCCATATCTAGACAAATATAAGACAAGAATTTTGGGACGGGGGGAGTATAAACAGGACAAAGAGCCACAACCAGTAAAATAAGCCACTGTGCCTACACAAATACCCTATTATCGGACCGTCATCTAAGCAGGTTAAACGTAGCACGTCGGTTCCACCCAAAGGTCATGAGCTCCCTCGCTCTTGCATGGTGTAGTAATGACCACGTATGGACTCATCCAGACGCTCGGTAGATAACCTATAGAACTTTTGAATATTTGTTCTGTTAAATACACAATCGTTCAGACAGTTCTAAATAGCCCAAAGTAATGCACTCCACCCTTCCTAACCAATTACCAAATAAATTTGATATACTATTAGGTGGAGGTATGTTAAAGGACTCGTGTATTGTTGGCCGCATGAGCTTGGCAAGTTGGGAATTAAGGAATAAGTGTCGAATTGTTTCCTCATGGTCAAAGAAACAACAACGTTTACTACCTTTCCACCTGCGCTTTGCCAAATTTTTCTTGGTAAGAATCACACTCTTATGCACAAACGACATGAAAATATTAATCTAAACTTTCCGCAGCAGTTCCTGTGCATGTCTCAGCAATCATACGCAAAAGAATTGGACGGAACAAAGTGGTTTGTGTGGAACACCTTTATTCAAGACTTCTATATGATCGAGCTAAGTAACGAGCACACGAAAAAATAACGGAAATTGTTTCGAACTAAAAAATAAAATTGCTAAGATAAAAATCACACAGCTGATTCGATGGGGCGCCCCTATATCTGGCCTTAAGCGAGTCGCTACAGGGGAGACCGATATTGGTCGGCCCAGACTTTCGTTTTTTGCTTTATTTTTTAACTTTATTTATACTTTTAATATTCTAAATATATATTCCAAAAACACTCTATAAAAAACATTTTAAAAATGTCGACCAAGCAATTGAAAAATACCAAATGTGTATAAAAAATGTTTATGATGTATACAAAAAATGTATAAAAAAACATGATCATGTATTTAAAAAATAATATTCTAGCATTTGATTTTTTTTTAAAAGTATTCGAAAAATGTTGATCAAGCATTTGAAAAATGTTAAATGTGTATAAAAAAAATTCACCATGTATAAAAAAATAATGAAATGCTTTTATCATGTATATAAAAATGTTAATCAAGCATTTCAAAAAAAATTGAGTAAGTATTTTAAAAATTCTAAATATGTGTAGAAAAAATATTGCTCATGTATTAAAAAAGACGAATATTTTTATCTTGTATATGGAAATGTTAATCAAACATTTGAAAAACAATTTGAACAATTATTTGTAAAATGTTGATCAACCATTTCACAAATGTTAAATGTGTATAGAAAAAGTGTTGACCATGTATTAAAAAAATATGATTTTTTATTATGTACATAAAAAATTGTATTCAAGCATTTTAAAAAATGTTGAACAAGTATTTGAAAAATGTTAATCAAGCATTTGGAAAATGTTAAAAAAAGTATAGAAAGAATGTTGACCATGTGTTAAAAAAAATCTTTATCAATCATCTAAAAAATATTTAAAATGTGTATAAAAATCTTGACCATGTATTAAAAGAATGTTAAATTTGTATTGAAAAAATGTTAGACATACGGTAGAAAATTGTTGTTGACATATACAGATAATTGTATAAATGAAAAACAAAAGAACCAAGAAAACCAAAAATGAAAAAAATAAACCAAAGAAAAACGGAATAAAAAACTAAAGGAAAATTAAATAATCAGGGAAGAAAAAAGGAAAAAAATAGAAAAGAAACAAAAGAAAACAAAAAAGGGAAAATCTGGAGAAAATCGGCTCGACTTGCTTCAAGTAGGTCGCGCCGCCTCTACTTAACACGAACAGTCGGCTGGCGCAATGGTTAGCAGCGTTCGCTATCTTCCTGATCCCTCATTCTCCCCTTTTTCTTCTATTTTTATTAACTGTGCGCGAAATAGGCCAGCCCGACTACTGTAGCTGCTTCAGCGAGACATCCTGCAGGTTCCCTAAAGGCGAGATAAAGTCGTCGTGGATTCAATGTTTCGCTCATGGAGTCACCCGGGCTCTGGATGGGCTGGTTGACATCGTTCCTCTGGGCTTCTAGCCTGTGGGGGTTATTATCTCCGAGTTGGAGCCTGATGGGTCCAACCAGAGAGCCCACGCCTCGGCCCCCTTGTTGTTGGGGCGAGGCTTCTTCGCCGTCTCGTAGCAAGTCTCTCTTCCTTTCTTCCCGGCTGTAAGTGCCATCGAAACCAGTGACCAACATTCATTTGTTGTGCTTCTCTGTGCAGGTGTCTATTCATTCTTCTAGGAGGAAGAAGAAGAGTGATTTAACGCTAAAAAACCCAACAATGTTGCTTAATGAGCATGAGGATCGTATATACATGATTGACGTTGAACCACTTCCATATTTATACCCATATTGCAACAGGCAATTACCTAGTTAACTAAGAAATCCATAGAACATGTTAAGGCTGAGTAATTTTCTTCTAGCCTGTTAGCTTGTCCTACTGTTCCCAAATACCCCAACCCAATCAGTCCACGTTCCCAACAAAGCAAAAACCCATAAACCGATCGCTACCTCCATGCCATGGGAAATCGATGTTTGCTCTGCAAGCAAATTCATTCTACTAGGTTCATGCGGCATGCTGCGGGCCACACGCTTTCACCCTCCTTTTGCATTGTTTGCCGTTCGGTAAACCACTCCATAGACTGACGGTAGTAAACCATTTTGGGAACAAAGCAAATGAAAGCCAAATCTAACAAATAAGCTTTATCAACCCAAGACGGAGATGGGAGGGTAATTCGGTTAGCCTTTCACTTTGTTATTCGAAGAAAAAGATGTATAGGAATAACCTCCATGCATATGGTAAGTACATGTAAGTAAGAGATTCATACAAAATGATTTAATCTTTGGGCAGAGACAGATCAAACATGAAACTAAACAAACATATTCATGGCGATAACATAACTTAATGCCTTACATACAATAACACAACGGATAGAAGTAGACTAAGGCATAGCCTAGTGGTGGGAAGGGGCTGATGCCTTCTCACCCACCTAGGTTCAAGGCATGGTACTTGCAATTTGGGTTTGTTGCACCAATTATACCGTATGGGGTTCCCCTACGGTCTTTCTGTCAAAAAACACAGCGGACAGAAATTCACATTTCATTACAGATGCATGTCATGAGAACTTTAATCTATGTTAATCGTGATCTCATTTAGTTATGTGAAAACTGATTTGCCTTGCATACAAGATTTTTATATGTCCTGTCTAATGAGTCGATGCCTTTTTGAACCAGTAATAAATTTTAATTTCTATCAGTTAATCTCGGTATCATGACTATACCAGCATTCATGTGCATCACTATTCTACCAATGAATGCATTACTACTATATTGATAATTTCTTATCTTTTTTATGCTCACTCTCTCTTTTTCCCGAGACATGCTCACTTGTAATGACCCGTAGTCCAGAAGAGGCGGGGATTTGTTTTTTGTTGTGCATTGCATTCATGCATACAATTTTGGGGTCAATTTAAACTTTCAATTAAACTTAGATGAATTTGACCATATTAGAAATTTGGGTATGACCTTTGCGTAATTTTAGAGTTTTGTATCACAATTCAAATAAGTATATGACTTAAGGACTAAAGTGCAAAGTGCAATTATGTATCAGCTGGAAATTGGATTAAATAAATAAAACAATGATGAATAAGAAATACACAATTCAATTATATAGTTCCATAATACAAAGGTTTAGAACATCTTGTAATTTCAAACGGTGGGAGTACTTATTTGTTTTCTTTTTTGAACGAAGCTACTAATATTTGGTAGAGAATATAGTTTATAGCAATGCAAGACATTGTGTGTGTGTGTGTGTGTGTGTGTGTGTGTGTGTGTGTGTGTGTGATGGGTACCCGCATGCATGGCGACATTTAGTGATAGGCCATGTACCTGGTCCCGCAACTAGTCATGATAGAGAATTGCTATCTCTATTGTAGCTTTTTCAGGTTAGAATTTCAGCTGTCGATAATCCCACTTTCTTGATGTATCTTGCATTTTAAGAGAGAAAAGGCATCAGAATTGCATCGTAAAGTGAAAAATATAACATTAAAAAGGGGTAAATAACACTAGAAAATAATGATGCAAAATGGACATATAGACTACCATCGAACCGTGAGAATCACCTAGCAGGACCTGCATGGTTTGCCACTATCGGAGCTAAATCCGGCAGATCCCTCGGTAGGGTATCCTAAGCTAGGTGTCTTGGCATGATTGATGGTAACATGGACACAGAGTTTACCCAGGTTCAGGATCTCCCGAGGAGATAAGACTTTACGTCATGCTTGTTTTCTATTGCATTGGATGTGTACAGAGTACAAGGTACCAAGAAATTTGTAAGTTGATCTCCGTCTATGAGCTTAGACCCCAGTTTGTATAGTATACCAGGGACCCTAGGTTACATGGATCCTAGTTATCTATGTATTAGGAGGTAGAATCCTCCATGCATCCAGCGTCTTGTACACGACAACTAGGCTGGGAGTTGACGTGGTGAGAGGCCCCTTAGCCGGGACACCGTCACACGGCACCCCGCCGGACGACACTCCGTCAGGAGGGAGGAGGGGAGTGGAAGACGCTCCGTCGTGCCGCCTAGAACCGTTGCACGACCAGAGACGCTTTGCCGTTGTTAGAATAAAGAAGACAATTTTGTTGTTGTGTGTAATGGGTTTATTTTTTGAGGTGTGTGTGTGTGTGTGTGTGTGTGTGTGTGTGTGTGTGTGTGTGTGTGTGTGTGTAATGGGGGTAGTGGCCCCGCAACTAGTTTATCGCACCGGAGTGGCCCAACCCCAACATTTCCTTCCTCCTTTGCTCTCTCTGCTCCGGTCCCGACGACGGCGGCACGGAGGCACCGGATGGCGGGGGCTGCTGTGCTCCACGGCCGGCATCGGCATGGCCTCTCCTCCGTCGCTGGTGCTGGAGCTGGAAGCAAGCGCCGCAGGCTCAGGTCAGGTCAGGTCAGCTTCCCACCCGCATGCCCACCATGTGCTTGTGCTTATGCTTATGCCCATGGAAAGGTTCGTTCCGCCGCGACCTACCTAGCTCCCTGTCATAGCACAAACTACTCTAGAAGTCTAGATTGGACGGATGCAGCTGCCATCCAACTTATCATCCTGCATGCTAACAAATAAGTATGTTGGGACGGAGCTCATGTGCGATGCCGGCGCCTCCAGCTCTGCTCTCAGCCCAGCACAAGAAAAAGGTCCGGGCCAGACTGCCCATTCCATCCCATGCTGCTCTACTGTACCAACACGCCACCAATGCTTCTCTCCCTCTACGTCAGCTTACTTGCGTTAGCCCAAACTACACACACTCTGCATCATCAGCCAGGTTTTCTTTTCACAAGAAAAAATAATTTGGCCAGACTTCTGAAACCAACATAACTTCAGGACTCTCTCACGACTCAGCCCAACTCAACCCCCCTTTTGCAGCTAGCTAAGATCAGGCAGGCGGCAGCGGCATCCATCACCGGCGAACCATCAAGGTATGTACTAGTGCACACTCCTCTCCTTTAATTTGCAGCTACCAACAGCCTGTTTACCATCTATTTCCTTCTGATTCCTTGATGCAGGCGCCCTTGTCCATCCCTGCATCCGGCCACGGGATGGCCGAGACCGCCCTCGGCGCCGCACAATGGGTGGTGAGCAAGGCGCTAGCCCCCGTCGCGGATGGCGTGCTGGAGGCTTGGGCGGCCACCAGGGCATTTGGCCTCAACATCCAGGCCCTCAAAACTGAACTGGAGAAGGTGCAGGCCACGCTCGAAATAGCCGCCACCAAGGAGCTCCCCGGGCTGGCCACGGAGAAGATGCTGCAGAAGTTGTGGGACTCGGCGCACAATGCCGAGGACTTGCTGGACGAGCTGGACTACTTCCGCATCCACGACGAGCTCCACGGCACGTACGACGCTGCCGACCAGCACGGGGACGATGCCCTCCGCGACCTCGCCTTTGATGCTCGCCACACCATCAAAGCTCTTGGCAAACTGGTCAACTGTTTCCCATGGCAGCGTGCTGAGCTCCAGCAGAGGCCAACCAGCATCATCCAGGAGTTCAGCGGATGCATGCCCAGCCTCGGTAAACTGCTCCTTTCCTCATGTTCCCCACATCCACATGTTCGTGGTGATGAAGATCGTGGCATTGCGCAAGAAGCACCGATGCCTGAGTTTAACAGGGCTGATTTCTCCCAAAGGATGAAGGACACTGTAGAGCAACTAAAGCTTATGCGTAATGATGTTAAGGATATTCTGCAGACTTGTGGCCATAGAACTGTCCTAGACATTGCTCAGCGTCGTGCCACCACCACACCTCAGAGTGCAGAGCCTAAACTGTATGGGAGGGACCATGTCATGAATAATATCATACATGATATCACCGAGGGTCAATACTGTGACAAGGGTCTAACCGTGCTTCCGGTTATTGGTCCGGGGGGAATGGGGAAGACAACCATGATACAACACATATATAACAACCAACAAGTGCAGAATCATTTTCCAGTCAGGATTTGGATATGTGTGTCGTTCGATTTCAACCTGGATAAGGTGCTGGAGCAGATTAAAGAAGATACCCTTGCGGTTGAAGGTGAGAATGGGTGTAGCACAACACAAGAGCTGATTGAACACAGATTGAAACACAAAAGGTTCTTACTTGTATTGGATGATATATGGCAGTTTACTGATGTGGATGAGTGGAAAAAACTATTGTTGATACTCGGCAAGTCACAAGAGAAGGGTTCCGTGATTCTAGTCACAACTCGGCAAAAAGAAATAGCAGACCAGGTTAAGAAAAGTGCAGAGCCAAAAGAACTGAACGGTTTAGAACCTGGAGAGTTTAAGAAGTTATTCCTTGTATATGTCTTTGATGTTGAGCAATGTCCATGGGATAAACGTTTTTTGCTTGACACTGGAGATAAGATAATGGGAAAACTGAAGGGCTCCCCTCTTGCAGCAAAGACCGTTGGTAGATTACTGAGGACAGACCCTAGTTTGGCTCATTGGAAAAGGGTCCTAAACAGCAAACAATGGGCGAAACAGTCCAATGGAATTATGCTTGCCTTGGAGCTTAGCTATGGCTTTCTCCCTTTCCATTTGCAACGGTGTTTTTCCTATTCTGCATTATTTCCTGAAGATTACCGTTTCAGAAGCCGTGAGCTCATCAGCCTATGGATCGGACTAGATATTTTGACACCTTCTGATCAAAACCCAACCTTTGAAGGCATAGGTCTGAGCATTTTGAATGATCTAGTCATCCATGGATTTTTCAGAGAATATAAAACTGATGGTGGTCTGCGGTATGTTATGCATGACCTACTGCATGAGTTGGCATGGAAGGTTGCATCACATGACTGTCTTCGTCTTCGTCTCCCTGATGTTGGATCGGTAGAAATTAAGCCATCCACCCGACACTTGTCTATAAGCATAGAGAACTTGGGTGGATATAATGGTCAAAAATTAAAGAGGGAATTGGAAAAACTGAAGACAAGATTGAAGGTTGAACATTTGCAAACACTGATGTTATTTGGAGCAATGGATGAAGGTTCTGCTAAGATATTTGGTGATTTTCTCGGGGAAGCAAATGCTCTTCGTGTTCTTTATTTGCCCCTCCTGAAGTATCCCATGGAGTCCATGGTACATAATTTTTCAGGACTTGTCCACCTACGATTCCTATGTCTAGGGTGTTTACCAATTAACATCTCTAAATTTTATCATCTAAGGGTTCTAGATCTTAAGTCATGGTCTAGCAGTGGTGATTTTCCTGAAGACACAAGCAACCTTGCAAAATTGTGCCATTATTATACCCCAAGAGATGATAAGCTTCATTATGATATTTGTAATGTGGGAAAAATTCAGCTCTTGGAAAAGTTGAAGGTATTTCGGGTCAATAAAAAAAATGAAGGATTTGAACCAAAGCAACTAGAGCCACTGACCAAGCTATGGGAGCTTGGCATCTACAACCTTGAGAAAATACATACAAAAAAAGAAGCAGCTCAAGCAAAACTGATTGAGAAGAAATACTTGAGGAGGTTAACATTGGATTGGGATAGTAAGCGATCTAGTGATGAGCCTGGTGTGGAAGCAATGGTTCTTGAGTGCCTTCGACCACATGAAAATCTTGAAGTGTTGTGCATTAGAGGGCACAGAGGCCCCACTTGTCCAAGATGGCTGGGTGATGAGCTTGCTGTTGAAGCTCTACAATTTCTTCGTCTTGATGGTGTTTCTTGGAAGGTTTTCCCTTCTTTACGGAACATGGGGGATCTTTGTGAGCTTGAGATACAAGATTGTCCAGAATTCTCGTCTGTGATTCCCACCTCCTGGATTGAGAGTTTGCGTCGCGTCTCGATTGAAGATGTCAAGCTACTAAAGAGGTTTGCATACTCAAAATCATCACATGGAGCACAACTGGAAATCATTGGATGGGGTGATCTGCAAAGGTTAGACCAAGTGTTAGTTTTCGATAAAGAAACAGGTCTTGAGAAGCTGACACTCGAGAGATGCCCACCTTTGGAGTTGAAGCACCTTCTGATGCTAACCTCGCTGAAGACACTGATTTTAAAGCATTCAGCTGGTCTGGCTGGTCTGGCTGGACTACTAGGAGGTCAGGGTGATGTGGAATGGCAGCTCCCTGTTGAGCACATCGAGATCTGCCACTTCCATGGTAATAGTTGGAATGAATTGACAGAGCTCTTCCCACACCTCCCAGAGCTCTCCAAATTGGAGATACGGGATTGTAAAAACATAAAACAGCTGGTAGTGGGGGTGGATCTGCGACAAACAACACCAGAGATGGGGGGAGGTGAAATAACAGCAGCAACGGAGGAAGAGGACGATGGAGTACTGCTCTTCCCAGCTCATCTCTGTAACTCACTACAGAAATTGAAGTTATTTTCATGCCCAGAGCTGGTCCTGGTGGACCCGCCAACTCTTGTTCCTGGAGGAGGATGGCTCCAAGCCTTGCGATCCCTCCAGAGATTAAGCATAAAGTATTGCCCAAAGTTTCTATCCGCCTTCTCGTTTTCCACTCACATTTTCCCTTCCTCCCTGCAATTCCTGGAGCTTACGAAACTAGAAGGGATGGGGACACTAGAGCCTCTCTCAAACCTTTCTTCTCTTACCAGATTAGTATTGGAATTTTGTGGAAAGGACCTGAAATGTCAGGGACTGCAGTCTCTCCTTACCACCGGCGGCCAGCTCAAGGAATTGGAAGTCAGGGGCAGCCATGGATTCTTTGCTAATTGGGATCCAAATCCCAGACGGGCTTTGGAGGATGTTGAAGGAGGACAAGAGCAGCCAACACAGCTTGTTTCATCCACGCTGCGGAAGCTTTGCACAGACGACACAGCTGGACTCCTTGCTGCACCCATCTGCAGCTTCCTTTCTTCCTCTCTCACCAAGCTGAAACTTCATGGGTATGGGCCTGAAGGGATGGAGCGCTTCAGCAAGGAGCAAGAGGACGCCCTTCAGCTCCTCTCCTCCCTCCAGAAACTTGAGTTTAGGCATTTCCACCATCTTCAGCAAATCCCTGCAGGGTTGTGCAACCTTACCAGCCTCAAGATGTTATCAATCAACCACTGTCCTGCTGTCTTGTCATTGCCCAGTGATGGCCTCCCCAAGTCACTGGAAAAGCTAGATGTCTATGACTGCAGCGAGGTGCTAAAACGCCAGTGCAGGTGGATGTTGGGAACGATCCCCAAAACCATAAGAGGATGATCCAAGGTAACAAACACATACTTTCTCGTGTTCTTCCATGTTGCCCTTTTCCTGCGACCCTGCTTAATAACACTGCATTTATTCCCATCCAATGAGCAGGACAATGTCTTGGAGTTCCCTTGTACATTCTTCTAGCCCTGTATGTAGTGCTCTGCTCCTTCCATACATACACACTTGCCACATGCATGACATGAGGGTCTTGTGGACGCTGTGTTCCTTCATGTACAAATTATCTGGTGAGTTTGGAACTTGGCTCCTGCTGTACCATATTATTTATATCCACTTCCAGTTATACTGGCCGCAAAAAATTAAAATGAAATCCACTTATACTCCCACCGTATCAGATTTTCATTTTCTTCTCAACAACAGTGAAAGTATCTTTCCACAATGCGAGAAACCAACGTCACTAGCAGCTAATACCTTCTGCAAATCTCTTTTCTTTTCTTCCTAGATGTAATTACCAACATAACTTGTGATCATCACCTGTTTTGGTTCTCTGTGTAGGCTTCTTCATATTTGCATTTAAATCTGGGTTATTGTCATTTCATCAACACGTGGTAGTCTACTTGCGTAATTTGGGTTTCACAATCAGAATTATGGAATAAATGAGAATATGAGTCAAGAACTGAAGAAACTCAGATTAAGGTTATAAAATGTTTTCATCCACTCTATTGATGCATTCTAATTTCCGATGGCTTGCTGTTGAGGTGTTCTTGTGCTTCTGATGGCTTTCTGCTACTTTCTTATCAGTACCACTTGTGATTATATTTCTCCAAAGCTCATGAAGACTTGATGATGTATCTGGAAAGTTCAGTTTTGATGTCCAAAAGGCCATCATCGCATAATTGTGGAAAGCAGTCAGTTTTCAGCGTTTTGCTACTGATAAGGTTTGCAGTTTTCAATCCAGTCCACATTCTACTGATACCAGGTATACTTGCAACCGATAAGGTTTGCAGTTTTTCACTTCAGTCAACATTCTAGTGATACCAGCTATTCTTGTATTCGTCATAACTCTTGTCGTTTAAGGAAATTTAATGGCCTACAGGATGTTGATTAATGTGAGGGATTCATTTGGTGCTCAACTGTTTACATCTGAAACTTGCCTAAGTAGTGATCGAAGTGTAAGTTCCTCACTCTGACTGATCTATTACATATTTCAGTCAGACAGCATGTACTGTTGGTAGCTAGTCTCAGTTATGACGGTGCTTGGTTTTGCAGATCAACTACCACTCGAGGACAGGGAAAGAAGTGGCTGTGGTTCGCCCAACATGCCTCCAAGTCATTCACCCAATATGTCGTGGCTCTCCACGGTGTTGAGTGTTGGCATGGGTGTATGGTATTGTTAAGAATTCTGTCAAGCTCACAACAATATGCTGGAGAGATAGCTTATCTCAATTATAACCGCCTTCAAAATGTTCAATATGCTGGAGGGTGGTGAATTGAGTTGCAACAAGTCCGTGGAGTAAGAGTTATGTGGATACAGATGCGGTATGCTTGCTGGATCCATGCTAAGTAAGCAGACACATTGGCTAGGCTAGCAGGAGCGTAGCCTGCAGCTAGGCGGCATGTCTGAACTCTGAAGCCCGTCGCCTGGTAACGTCGCTCAGACTGACTTAAATTGCTGCATGGTTTGTGTTTTCCTTCATCCAGTACAATGTATTCCAAAGTATTCGGACTCTGGCCAGCAGAACCGTGCCAAGCACTTACACATTTTGTTTGCTGATGCTTTGCCAGCCAACATAACATGGAATGGAAGGTACCCTACCCTGCCTGCTGGCGAAATATTCAGCTTGTCCTTGAGCCAGTTTATTGCGGGAATCCTGTTGCGCGCGCGCACTCCTGGAGCCTGCTTACTAGAGCATGCCGGATGTGCCTTGTTTGTAGCTGGAGGACGCGAGCTGGAGGCGCGTGCCCGCTCGCCGACGATATCTGGCAGGACTCAAAGCCCCTGCTGGTACTGCAAAGGTCAGTAGGAGATTATGCGTGTCTGCTCTGAGTAGAGGGACGTTATGTATACTAATGGAATGGCTGGTCGGATTTTTGAGGTGCGAGTAGCCGGAGGAGAAGGTTTAGATGCCTCTGAACAGTTCATGGCGCCAAAAAAAACATGGTATATCCCATAATCATGGTGGTATGCAAGGAGTGCCACACTCGTACTCGATGGCTCCAGCAATGTGTGCACCTGAAACACTGCAGAACATTGATTCATGTGAGGTAAATAGGCCCAAGTGAAGTGCAACTCTGCAAGATAGCTATGGATGAACTGACATGAAAATATTTCAGAATTGGCAGATCTATGGAGATGCAATATCCTTGCTGGAGCCACTTCCTTGATCTCTGCAGCTGTGAACATCCTGTGAATTCACCTATCTACTTGGTCTATGCAGCTGTGAACATGGAATGGATGGTACGGTATAAATGGCCAGCTTGTGTTCTTCTCAGCAGAAGAATGCTAGCTGCTCATCCCAGCTGTGAACAAGGTCTGGTTTACCATCAGGCCTTGATGCAGTTGTTGAACCTGTGATGTTGTACAAAGTGAAATTTCTCTTTTGAAGTGTACATTCCTTCATAAAAAAAGACAGGTAGAAGACGATTGGTGTTCACCACATGATAGACATGCTATGTACTATATTACCATTGTGTGTAAAAAACCAAAAACGGATTTTGGGGTTGTTTTCTTCGAAATTTCCCCTGGCGTTGTTGCTTGATCACCACAAAACAACATAGCTTATTTAGTTTTTACCCTGACGATGAAATATGAGTGGCCTGACTGGCATCATCTCAGGAAAGAATTGATAGTGGTATTGTGCACGGCTACCGAGTGCTGACGCCCTTGATGCTGCATGGTTTCAGAGCAGCGACTGCTTTTTTTTTCAGAGTGGTGACTGCTGCTGCGGGTGGCTGTGATCCACGACCACCATGGGAGTGTGGTGTAGGCAGATGTGGAGGAGGCAAGGGCATTTAAAAATTTCTGCACATTTCATAATTCTTCAATAATTTTCAAATTCATTAATATTTTTTTTAAAAATGAATATTTGTAAAATTCAAGACAATTTTCTAAAATAGTGAACATTTTTCATAATTCATGATTAATGGGCCACGGCCTACTAGCGCTGCTACTAGGCCGTCGCCCATTAAGGTAGAGACGCCCAGAAGCTAAAGGCGCTAAATAAGGGGGGGCTCTATTCCTCGCTTTGAGCGAGTGTGACTCCAGACTCGCTGAATGGGGCGAGCAATATGGGCCGGCCCACGCGTGAGCGAGGCAACAGCCTGTTTTTTTTTACAATTTCTGTTTTCGTTTTTTTGTACTTTGGTTTATACTTTAAAATATTTTAAACATATATATTTGAAGAAACTCTACAAAAACATTTGGAAAATGTTGAATAAGTAACTGAAAATTGTTGAACAACTATTTGAAAAATGTTGAACACGTATTTGAAAAAAATGTTGAACTAGTATTTGAAAAATGTTAATGACGCATTCAGAAAATATTGAAAAATTATTTGAAAAATGATGATCAAGCATTCAAAAATTTTTGAATGAGTATATGAAAAATGTTGTACAAGTAAGTATTAAAAATGTTGAATGAGTTTTTAAAAAATGTTGAATAAATATTTGAAAAATGTTGAACAAGTAGTTGAAAAAATGTTGATAATCTATATAAAAAATGTTGAACATGTATTCAAAAAATGTTGAACAAGTATTTGAAAAAATGTTGATCACGTACATAAGAATGTAGAATGAGAGAAAAAAGAAACAAAGAAAAACCAAAAAAACGAAAATGAAAGGAAACAGGAAATGAAAAAAAAACTGAAGAAACAAATGAAAGACCCGGAGAAGAAAAAAAAACAAAAAGAAAGGAAAAAATAAAAAAGGAGAAAACCCGACTCTAGTGCTCTATAAGTATGGTTCGCCCTTCTACTGTCATGAACACAAAGCTAGTCTAGTGGCTTGACACAGTCGCTCTAAACCAGTTTCATAAGGGCGTTCTTCGTCGTGAATAGGCCGGCCTGATTAGCATGTTCCCCCTTAAGCGAGCAATCTTTCCCACCTCGCTTAAAGCAAGAAATAGTTGCCGCGCTAATTAAGGGGAGCTCCTATTGGATGTGTTCCGCGTCAAATTGGGGTCGCGATGAATACAGGAGCCCCGAATGGGTCAGCCCATTAGCATGGGTGCGCGTTCGTAACGCTTGTACTGTAGCGCAATGAAAAATTAAATCAAAATAACAAGCGATGTCGACATCGCGCGTTCATAACGCTTGTACTGTAGAACACGAAAAAAATTACAATAACATGTGCTGTCAACTGGAATCGAATACCAGAACAGTCAATGATAGAACACCATCACTAACCACCGCACTTAACAATTGTATCTACTATGGGCCAGCGCTAAAAGGAAAGAACTAATCACGGAGCGCTAGATATGAACACCTTTTGAAAATTTTCAAACATTTTCATGCAAATTGTAAAAGAACATAAGACAAGTAATTTTTGAAAATCTTAACATATTATGAAAGATGGGATTTTTTTAATTTTTCTATAATTTCGAACATTTTTTCAAATTGTGGTCATTTTTCTAACAACGCGAATAGACTTGAAATTTTTGATTTTCAGGAAATGTGCGAACAATATTTGAAGAAAAGTGACCATTTTTGAAACTATGAAATATTTAAAAATATTTTTTTAATTATAAGGAATTTAAAATTAGGAACAAATTTGAAAATCTCTGCACAATTTTTTGAAACACCGAACATTGTTAGAAAATCTTGAACATTTTTTGTGTTTGACAAAGAAATTTGGAAAACAAGAACCTTGTTTAAAATTCCTAAAAATGAAACCAGAACTTTTTTGAATTTCTGAAACAAATTTGGGGAAAATGAACATTTTTTGAAAATTCTGCACAATTTTCCAAAACATGATTTTTTTAAAGTCCCAAACACCTTTTCAATTTATTAACAAATTTATAAAAAAGAAACATTTTTAAACTTCTGAAATAAAATAAAAAACACAAAGATATTGTGATAAACCAATCATTTTTTAAACACAAAACGTTCTCTCGATTTATGAACAAAATTTGGAAAAGGGAAAAAATTAATTTTTTTAAGTTTTTGTTAAAATAAAGATAAAATTTGAAACAACAAACAAGAAAAGAAAAGGAAAAGAAATAGAAGCAGGAAAAGGAAAAGGAAAATAAACTTGAAAAAGAAAAAAGAAGCATTCTCGGCAAAGGAAAATAAACTTCACTAGACATAACGATGATTTTCCCATGGTTGAAAGTTCCTAGACGTTCCTCGGAACGTGGGCAACCAGGAGCATTCTCGGCAAAAGAAACACGACTTTAGCATTGATGACATGCTAGTGGAATCACTTCTTGTGACATAGAATGTATCTATTTCTATATGAGTTTATATTGTATATACTCTATAGAAAACTTATGGAAATAGTCCAATGGAGAATGATATGTGTTAAGTGGAAACTGGGTCTACTAACATGATATTAAGGGAGATCAAGAATTTCCATACTCCTTAGTAGAGTATTGGAAGTGTCATGAAAATTGTTGGTCATGATGTGGTAATTGTTGGTTCTGGTCAAGCTACAATTACACTCCCTATGGGTACTACATGATAATCATGGATGCATCGAAGTATCTAGATTGTAATCGTACCTTGTTGAGTTTTATGGATATCCGCAATGGTTTCTATGTTGAAACTCATGAACTCATACCTCAGCAAAAGGGATTTGAAGGAAATCCTAGAGTAAATTCCTTCTCTATCTCCTGGATTGTACTATACATACATTAATTTAAATATGCATTTGGCATAACTAATAGTTTTCTAAATCTTGATAAGTTCAAGATAGGGCATGGTTAGTCATCCTGGTATTGGGATGATGAGAAAATTATTGATGGTTCCACTAGACACAATCTAATGGTGTCAATTTTGCAAATTCAAAGGATTATGTATGCACATACGTGCAAACTGAGAAATTGATTACAAAGGCCATCTTATCTCAGGAAAGAGGATGGGCCACCAGACTTCCTTGACATGAGATATATGATCTAATTCAACCGTTGTATGGAATATTCAAATATTCCACTGTGCTTTCGGGTGCATCAACAAGATGGTCCAATGTGTGTCTTACTTTTGTAACAAACCATGCTTTCACAAAGTTGTTTGCTCAAATAATTAATTTGAGAGCAAATCATCCCGAGAATGGGATAAAATCCATAAGAATGGATAATGCTACGATATTTAGTCCGTGAGCATTTGATGATTACTGCCTAGATTAAGGCATAGTTGTGTAGCATGTTGGTACTTTATGTACATACCCAGATTAGTCTTGTGGAATGACTTGTTAAGAGGACAAGTTGATAGCCAGTTGCTCCTACAGAACAGTAATCTCCCAACATTTGGTTGGGGACATGCATTTTTACGCACTACATATACAAATTCGACGAACATCATATTGTACGGTCTCCCTGTTGCAGTTAATACGTGAAAGTCAAAAGTATTTCCCATCTACGATATTTCGGTTGCGTTGGGTACAAAGCGATTTCACCACCGGAGCGTATAAATATGGGCCCTCGTAGAGAAATGGGGATCTATGTGAGGTAGAATTCTCCGTCAATCATAAAGTACCTAAAGTTCGTGAAGGTAACTTGTTTATGGCCTGGTACGCTGGTTGTATTTTGATGACGACATTTTTCCGGCATTATAGGGAGATAAGAACCACATTGAATGCCTGGAAATAGAATGAGATGTGAATAGATATATAGTCCTTAGATCCATGTTCGAATGAATCTGAACTGGAGGTTCAGAAGATTATCAATTTGCAAAGTATTGCAAATAATCTGCTAGTTGCATTTACTAAGTAAAATATTCCCGTAGTGAATGTGCCAGAGAAAATGGATATGACCCATAGGTCCATTTGACCACCCAAGAGGGGAGGAGTCTGGACACAAGAGGACAAAGCTTCAAGGAAGCGTCCGAGGGGAATGAGAAATTCTAAAACAGTAAATGCGGGTCAACTTGATGTTCACATTCAACCTAGGGTTGAAGGACACCGGAAGGATATTGAATACATAAAATTTTAGATTTTAAAAAATAGTTGCTAAGTTTCTGATCGTGGGTGCAATGTCTGTGGGTGCACAAAAACCACACTCTTCTAGTTAAGACAAAATTAATATATGAAATAAAGAAAGTGGAGGGAGTATGTGGTTGAGAACCAATGTTGCTCACACCTTGTTTTCTCATACGAAATAGGGAATTCTGGTGCTCGTGGAGAAACATGAATCTTTGGCGCGCCGCGTGCATGAAGAAGTGAAATTGGAAATCCAAAGCATACATGGCAGCCTCTATTGCGTATGCAATGTGCCGATGGTGTATTTCATCTCTTGCCGCGTACATGCACGTACGAATAGATGGCGTACGTGCCTTGCAATTTACTTCAGCCAGCCAGGCACACAGTACTGCCGTACCAATGAGAAAAATAAGTCAGGCCGGACAATTAAGAAAATTATAATTCAGGGCCGTACACATAAGAAAATATAAGTCAGCGCCATACAAATGAGAAAATATGCACGCGGCCACATGGGTCGATTGCAAGTATATTCTAACCTTGGCCATAGGCCTAAACCATGTCAGTCTTATGGCCACATCGCTCGAGGGTGTACTTGACCGAGACTGTGGTGTGGCTTGGCTGGCGATCAACGTTCAAGGTCGACCTCTTTTTTCTTTTTCTTGACGTGATGAGCAGCCGGGAGCCCCGGCATCGTCGGAGCTCTGACGCCGGATGGTGGGCATGGAGAATTCAAGTCGGGAAGGAGACACCACAACGCTTTCACCACTGGGCTATGAGCCCACCCGCCCAAAAGTTTGAGCCAATGCACGAAACAAAATTCTAAGCATTTCAAATTAACTAAATGTATCTAATATAAGTTGGAGTAAATGTCTCGATAGATGTCACTCTACTTAGTTGGAGTAGAACCACACATGACATGCACATTTCTAGCATCTTCCTAATTACAAGCGTCTCTGCTGAAGAAACTACTATTACAATTGTGCACCACATTTTGCTAACTATGTGCACATGGCTTGCGAAACTATGTACGCAAAAGATGTGAACAGGAATGACAAGGAAAGGACTCAAGAGCTAGGTTAGGATTGATCTACTCTTGGATGAGAACTTATCAAGTACTGCACGGCCAACTTGCCAAATCTTCTTATTATCGCAAAATCTGCCAACTGCCACCTGCTTTTGAGCCCAATTAACTGTAGTTATGTTGACACTATTAGCACCAATAGATTGGGATGTCATCGAGGGAACCTGTATATATATGAAGCCATAGCCACGTCCATTATAAAGGTAGCATATCACACACTACTGCCAACAATGGCAATTATGTTCATTTCCATGCTACTTGTGCTACTTGTTCCCCTATACTTGTATCTCAAGGCTAGCAGTAGATCTAAGAACACATCAGTGCTTCCCACAAACTGGCCAATCTTGCACATGTTCCGTTCCTTCATGGTCAATGCCCACAACTTGCATGACTATCTCACACTGGTCCTCGCCGGATTAGGCCACAACTTCAGGGCGCATGGCCCACCCGGGACCGGGATGCGGTTCTTCGTCACGTCCGACCCTGCTAATGTCCGGCACATCTTCACGACCAACTACACCAACTTCCCCAAGGGTGTTGAGTTCGCTGCCATTTTCGACGCCATGGGTGGCAGCCTCTTTACTGTCGATGGCGAAGACGCTGCAACCCAGCGTGGCAAATTGAAGAGCGTGCTCAGCAACCCGCGGATGATTGCCAGTATGGAGGCTTGCTGCCGCAACAAGGTGGAGAACATCCTCCTTCCTTTGCTCGCCTACATGGCGAGCACCGACACTCCTTTTGACATGCAAGAACTGATGTCGAGGTTTATGTTTGACCTGGCTACTATGTCTCTCTTTGGTGTGGATCCTGGCCTCCTATCATTAGACAAACCACCCATGGACGTCGTGGTTGCTCTGGACACAGTCATGGAGGTGGGATTTTTCCGGCACGCCATGCCAACCTCTTGCTGGAAATTAATGAGGTGGCTAAACATCGGCCCCGAAAGAAAGCTCTACACAACGCAGAAAGTGCTACGAAGGTTCCTTGTGGAGATGATGGACAGGAGGAAGATGGAGATGATGGAGAGGAAGATCAACACATGTCATGTTGGTAATGACGAGGAACAAGATGGTGTGGATATTATGTCTTCCTACCCAGACTATGTTGACAATGACTTGTCCTATGCCAAGAACATTGGCTACATGCTTGCTGCAAGGGACACAATTGGAACGACCCTGACATGGATTTTCTACAACCTCGCCCAGAACCCAAACGTTGTGTCAATCATCCGTAGTGAACTCTCACCTATTGCATCATGCAAAGTAGCAGCCAGTGTGGATGCCATGATGATCTTTGAGCCGCATGAAACCAAATCACTAATCTATCTGAGAGCCGTCTTGTACGAAACTCTTAGGTTGTACCCACCGGGACCTTTAGAGCGCAAGACGGTGGCCGCCGATGATATAATGCCGAGTGGCCATGAGGTGCGCACCGGTGATACCATCCTTATTTCTCTGTACTCACTGGGGAGAATGGAGGGCGTGGGGGGTAATGACTGTCTCAACTTTAACCCAGATAGGTGGCTCTCGGAAGATGGCAACAATCTGAGGTATGTACCATCTCACAAGTTCTTGGCATTCAACTCGGGCCCAAGGATATGCCTTGGCAAGGAAATTGCGGTTATGCAGATGAAGACCGTCATCGCCTCAGTGTTGTGGAACTTTGATGTGGAGGTGATAGAAGGGCAAAGTATCCAACCCAAGCCATCTTGTATACTGTCGATGAAAAACGGGCTCATAGTTACGCTAAAGAAGCGACAGATGTAACATTAGATTATGGTCATATGTAAACGTACTTACGGACTACCAGAACAATTTTATGTTTCCCACACAGACATATTATTATCGAATAATAAAGGGCTCTATGAATAAAAATGTATCTTTCTTTTACGAAAGAGAACCAACTTGTTGGCAGTTATTACCCCGTTGTATGAAACATGAGTCCAAAGGCATCGAGACGCGATGTTTTTCTCCATTGTATGAGAGTAGGTATGTGTTGGTACATTTCTATGATATATAAACATTGACCGTATAATTGCTTTATTCTGTTAGTAACATGCGTGCAGTGAAAGATGTGCTGCAGTTTAGGACCGCACCGATAGCATCCAATTAGCTGGTCTCCTCGTGAGTGTGTTTATAATTAGCAAGCATAGCCCCTACTAGACCACAACCCCTAGTAGGACAACCCTTACTAGCCCAGTTATAGTCGCATCGGGGGCCACACGGTTGCAGTGGGGTTGCAAGTCTAGTGGTGGACATGCAACTAGCTAACAATCTTCCTAGGTGCGCATACGTCTGAGGTGAGACATGTCTAGTTGCATGTGGGTTGTGAACCGTGCATATGCGCATTGGGGGCGGACATTTAACTAACTAGAAGAATGCCCCGCGCGTTGCTGCGGGAGTTTGTATGAAATAAAAAGTGGTATGGACTAATCAACCAAGCTAGTGGCTTTACAATTTCTCCTATAAGGATAATTTGTTTATCAATATTTTTAAAATAAATAAATAAATTTACATCTCTATGTGTAAGTGAAGAATTGGATGAAAACAAAACCAAATATGCGTGCATGCGTCACTTTCTTTCATAGTGCTAGTATTGGAGTATGAGCCGCATGCATGCATCAGTTTTTAATTGATTAAAATACTCTTTAGGCATCATTTACTATATGCACTGCATGCATGCGTTGGTGGCTCTTAATGGGTAGATCCAATGCCTAATGTAGTCCCATCGAGTATATCCAACGGCTAAACTAACTCAGGTGATATGGCTCAAGGAGAAGCAAGAGAATTCCTAATAGTGAGGGCTAGCTATTTAGATATAGTAGATTGGCGCAAAAAGACATTTTCGTTGTTATAGCTTAGGGTTTTGTTTGCACGCTAAGGATGAAAACAAAAAGGTAAAAAAAAACAAAGCTTCAAAAAAATTAAAAAAAATGTGGCCTAAATACTACTCAAAAGCATTGTGTGTGGGACTAAAAACACATGTATGATTCATTAACAAAAAGTAGTGGTGCTTAAAGAAAAAGAGAAATGGCAGATCTACGGAACCAAAACAAAACAGGGGTTAAAACCCCAAAAGCACACATGGCCCACCTACAACCTTCTGGGCTCGCTACTTCGCTTAGCGACAAACGACAACGACGACAACCTGCAGACGCGAGAGCTATATCTTGCCCCTTGCAAGAGGACCATCGGTCTCCCTGGGGGAGCAGTTTAAGGAAGCTCGATGGCCAGTACGGGGCAGTTTTAGAAGCTTCTCTTGTTTTTTTTTTGGTTTTTTCTTTTTCAGTGCTTCTTTACTGTTTTTCTTCTGGTTTTTCTGGGTTTTCTTCTTTCTCTTCTTTAATAAATTTTGTAGTTTTATTATATAACTATGGAAACAATTATACATGTTCAACATTTTTCTAATACATGTTGAATATTTTTTACAATACACATGTTTTAATCATTTATTTGAATACGTGCTAAATATTTTCAAATACACATTGAACATTTTTTAATTACACATAACATTTTTTTAAACTACACAAACATTTATTTTCCATTCTAAACTTTTTAATAATTGTCATGACCATATTTTTGAAATGTGTGAACATTGTTTTTAAATGCCATGTGTATTATTTAAATAGTCAGAAATGCTTTTTGTTAATTATGCAAACATTTGGTTACATTGTATATAGTTTAAAAATCCGGATCTTTTTGGAAACGTGTGAACATTTTTGTAAATGTCACAAACTTTCTTATAATGGCACAGAATAATTTTGAACTATGCGAACATTTTCTAAAATTGTATAAACAATTTTTCTAACTTTATGAATACTTTATTGGAATACCTGAACATATTATAAATGTCACATGGAAGTTTTTAAGTTGCAGGAAATTTTTCAAAAATATTTCATGACATTTTTAATACATGATAAAGATGTTATCAGATTTAAGTTTTTTAACAAGAAATGTGAATAAATAAAAGGAAAAAAAAAAGTAAAAAAGAAGTCAGCTTAGGGCGGCATCTAGTTAGCCAGCCGTTTAGTACTCCCAGACTATCGGATCGAACAACCCAAGGAATCTTATAGAGTAACAAACTACGAATGTTATTCCCAAAAAAATATAAAAAAGCCTAACTACGTACTATGTTCCCCTAAAAAAGAACAAGTACTTAGTACAAGTACGTACTCTTCCATCAGATCAGGGAAACCCTAAGTTAGCTGCATAGTTATACGCAGGAGCAGGAGATCCTTATCTCTACTCCTAATGGACGACTTGATGAATAGTCGTCTGGTCAATTTTCGCTGGATTTTTTTCGTCATACTCCCACCACCGGTTTTTTTTCGTCATCGCATTCCGGTTTATTTTCGTCATCCTATTGAAAACAACTGGGATCAATCCGTCGTTCACCACAAAGACCATGCCCCCCCCCCCACCCCCCGCGCGCCGCGAGCCCCTCCCTTCTCTTCGCGTTCCACCCCGAGATCCGAGGTGTGCAGGCACGGAGGCGCGCTTCCCCGGCGGCAGCGGCAACCTACAAGCAAAGGGCGACGGCGGCGGCCTCGGTTCGATCTGCTGGGATAGAGAAGATGAGAGGGAGAAGAAGGAGAGGAGGGAGAAAGAGAGAGGAAATAGGAGAAGGAGGCGGCGTCGAATGGTAGAGGGTCAGTGCGGTGGTGCGGCGGACGGCGGCTCGTGCGGTGGTGCGGCGCCGTCGTCCACGTGCTCCTCCTGAAGCTCCTCCTCTCCACCACGGGTGGATGCCTGGTGAGGCCAGCGTCCCCTCCACACTCAGGTGCTCCCCCGCTTCCCTTTGTCCCCTGTTTCTCTCTTCCTCTGACCCTCTCTTTCTGTTACACATGAAGAGAACCGTGGTGGCAACACATCAAATTTGCTACGAAACACAACTTAGTTCTGAAAAGAAGAAACAAAGCTGATTAAATCCCCTATGCATCTGCTGTTTGTTTGCTGATTTATTGGGTAGATCTTGAACTGGACAACACAAATGAGGTGGCGTTAGTGGCATGGAGATCCTCGTGTTGGCTGTCTTGTTTGTCTAGGTACTGTTCTGAACATCAATTAGTGAGCTATCCTCGTGTTGGCTGTCTTATTTATACCTTCAAATATTAGTTAAAGACTAATTAAGTCACTGTTTCTTATTTTTTCTATTCCTTATTTATACCTCCAAACAGTACACAATGTCAGGAGTTGAACTATAAATGCCTGCTTATGATTAATGGATCACCATAAAAACGGAGAATTTCTTCATTTGCATTTTCATGTTCTATCTCAGATGTAGCACATTGTGTGTATGAATCATGGTGAATGTCAAGCCTACTTAGGTCATACCCAAGTAAGGTCACTATAGATGTATAGTGCTTATAAAATGTGGTGCTGTAATATAACTTTGTTCCTCAATTGGGAATTATGTTTTTCTATAGTTAAAGTGCATGTGTGTTGCTGTGATGTATATAAGTGAAAGGGAACAAAAAAGAATGGGAGAAGGGAGCTTCTTGCTTTTCTTTTTCCCTTTCGTTCTATTTGATAATTACCCATCCATCCTCATGCTTGAGTATTTTCTAACCTCCCCTGTTTTATTCTTTTGGTGCTACTTGGACGTTTCTAATGTCTGTTTTTTTTGTTTTCTTTCAGAATACAGAAAGAGTAAGCTACTAGCATTCCTAATGTGCAAGTAAACCTACTGGGATTATGACTGCAAACAAAATTCATGACATGTGAGCAATTCTCAATTTAGATACTGTGAGCTTAAATAACAAGAGCTAAACTGTTGTGCCATGTTCAGAATTGGTAATAGAAAAGATAATCTAAACGCACATCCTGAAATTATCTAGACTCCTGCCTTTGGGGAATTAGGTTGCTAAGCATTACTTTGTAAATAAATGACATGCTAACTTGCTGGTTCAGTTTAAAGCTATAGGCAGGGGCTTGCAGTAGGGGGGATATCATTGTGGCAGTTGAAAACCAAAACACTTATTCATGAGTGTATGATCTGGACTGCGCTTTTCTGAAAGTATGTTACGGTCCTGCTCTTGGGAGATTAAGCTGTTGTGGTTTTGCTTCATAAATAATTGGCATGCTAAAACATTGGTTGTTGTTTCAGTGGTGGGGACCAATAATAGAAAGAAGTTGCTTCCTTAGATGGTTGGTTAGGTCGTGGGTGCAGCAAGGAAAGGGACACCTGATGACGGTTCTGGACTTGAGGTCTAACAAAAAGTATTGTTCAGTGTAGTGTTTTTCTGGTTTCATGATCAGTGTGTCAGAGGCCATGAATTCTTTTCATGCTTGCAAATATTTTTTTGATTGTATTTGAAAAGTATGCCCTGATTGAGAGTCTAGGAGGGATCTTGCTGAACAAATATACCTGACTTCATGAATGTTTGTACAGTTAGTCAGAGATGAAATGACAAGCAGCTCTCCTGCATCGTTCGAGAAGAAAAGAAAACAAAAGACGAGGATTATATAATCCCACTTTATGCTTACAGTTAGTCCGAGATTCAAGTGATTATTTGTGCCGCGGTCGCTACAACAAATTATCTAAAATAAGCTACTAGCGTTTTTTTTATCCAAGCTTTCTTGCTTAGAATTAGATAATATACGCCTGCTTCATACATATTACTCTTTCTGAGAGGGACATGATCATCATGAAATCAGCAAATTATATATGCATATGTGCTTTACTAAATATTATTCTCTCTGTATACCTTCTTTATTTTTATTAGAGAAACGGTTGAGATAGTACACTCAGACTAATGCATTGCATGTCTTTTTGTACTTAAACCAGAGGCAAAAGCACTTTAAAATATGTTCCGCTGCCTCTTCTCCTCTTCTCCTCTTCATTGCTCTGCTTCTTCCCCTGATTCCTCTTTTTCGTTTTTTCTCTTTGTGGCGCCGCCGAGGATGAGTGGAGCAGCTGCTAAAGCAGGCGCGACGCTGGTCGCCTGCACATCGGCTGCGTTCTGAACTAATGCTTTCTGCAACTGCAATGTTCCCCTTCACATTGTATCTTGTGTAGGCAGAAGGAATGCAGCTCAGTGACGGCGTCGGCTACAACTGGATCGATGGCCTGAAGGCTTTTACTAAGAAGATGAAGAATGTTGTAGAATCGTGTCCATCAACAAAGAGTCTTACTACTACCGGTTGGAGAGGCTCTATCCTCAGGTGATTGATTACTTAAGAAGTATACTGAATTATGATATCCATCGATCTAATTTTGTATAGGAAGTTTGAAAAACTAAAGAATCTGTGGTACATGATTTGATTTACTCATTCAGATTTTAGTAAATTGTGACCGGAAGTTTTTTTTTTCACAAAACCAGTGCACCACCCTTTCTACACACATCATTCATGGATTGGCAGACTAAAGGTTCTATTCAACATCTCTGGATGGAAGCTCTAACTTTTCCTCTTTGTTTCCAATAAGCTACTTTCTTCGAGATTGTGCAATGAAGGATTTTGATGGTAAGGGATCGTAGAGCCTCGGGTGACTAGCATTAAGATAGGAAGGCTGTTGCCGCCCTTGTCCCTTGCTGCTGTGTTGCCACGGTGGCGTCAATCACTGGCTTATTTAGAACAATAGTTAGTGGATTTTGTGATAAGGGCGAGGGCCGAGAGTGAGAGGGATGGGGTTGGGATTGGTCTGTTGTATGCGTGAAATTATTTCCCTACTTCAGAAAATATGGCAAATTGCATTTCATTAGAGATTGATTTACAGCAAATTGCATGAGCGAGTGGTTCATGCATTTTTCATCAAGTCGTACATTTTCTTGGTTATGACATAAGGGTAAATGTACTGGTTGGTTGCTTCAAGACTTAATAACATACACTATGACAATGGCTCAAGAGATATCAGATCTACCTTCTTGGCTGGGGGCGTTATGGGTGGCGCACGCCTCGACCCCCTTGATGGCCGTGGTGGATGGACATGAACACGAGGGGGGATCAGGGCGGAGAGCAGGGTGGTTGGCAGGGGACTCATCCTTGGCAGTTCATGGGAAAGTACGGTGTGAAGCAGAGGGGGCTCCATGGCGAAGGTGAGGTAGCCGTCATCCGGTCATCTGTACTCCTAATGTCTTAGTTGGTAGTCTCCGCTCACCGGTTAAATTTCGTCCCACCAACACCGTTTTTTTCGTCCTCCCTCCCACCTCCCACTCCCAGCTATTCCCACCGGCTTTATTTTATGTGATCTGAATCTGAGCGAGTCTTAAATTTTGGTGCAGTGTGAAAGGAGGAAAATGGTTGCCGGAAAGCAGGTAGATCTACACCTTGATAGATGGCATTTTGCGGTACATTGTTTATGTAAGGATATTGTGCTTTCTTCTGAAAACTCTGGACTGTCGACAAGATTGAGTTGTGTTCCATTTTTTAAAAATTACTTAGAATCCTGGTTCTGGTTCTGGCAATACTACTATGAACTGGCATACCTCGTGATCATGAGAGGATGACAAGTTCCTGATCCCCAAGAACGCCCTCATGTGTGGCTGCCGGTCGTCGGACAAGACATCTCTGACGACTTAGCCACACAGCAAACCTAAGTTCGTCATGGGAGGATGTCACCTTGGACTGGAGCAACAGACGTCAAAAATTTACCAGGAAAAAAGGCTCACAAATAAGAGTGACCCAAACACAAATTGTCGTACGTTTGCAATTAAACTCTTAGTAGCGGCTTGATTCTTACTATTGTTACTTTGGTGGTGGGTATAATTAGTCATGTAGTAGCATCTTAGCTTCATCTTATTTCTTGAGAACATATCTAGCTATCAGATCTTCAAGAGTACACCATAAAAATTGAAACGCCTATCAGCTTCATAGAAGAAAGTTAGTCTTATGATAGAAGAAAGGCCCATCAGCCCTTACAGTGCTTGATTGGTTAGCGACTGCTTTTCAGGCTCAACTGATTACTGACTACGTCCAACAACATATGACTAACATGACCAAGTAGAAGTAAATTTCGTTGTGATCAAGACGGTGCCTTTATTTTGGAAAACACGATTGAGATGGGTAGGCGCATGGGCATCTCACCGGAACAAATAGACAGACTAATTTCACTCATACACAGGTTGATTATATTATACGGTCAATTCACGAAGTAGCCGGATACCTTCTGCTTGAAGTTTGAAAGCCATTAGCATGCTAAATTATATGGATGTGCTGGTCTTGACGTGTGTGCACGTACATTGTAAAATAAACTTGAGTAATGATTAATACCTTGTTTACTCTTACTCTTTGTTTGCTTTACAAGTATTTGGATTATCTATTATGTTTCAGAATTTCTCGA
>NC_041382.1:2065974-2069040 GCF_002162155.2 Triticum dicoccoides
TCATTCAAGATATCTTAAGGAGAAATTTGGTTTTTGGTGAACTAAAACAATATACCAATAAAAAATTAGCGCTTGGTTGTACATATGAATGTTAACTTTGTTAAAATAATTCTCCCTTTATAAGAGAAGATGTCTTAGTTCAAATATATTGTTATCATGGTTTGTTTTTGTTTCTAATAGCTCCACTTGTAGATTTATCTTCCCTATGCATCCATCGGCCGATACATCCTGTACATCATCGACAAAGAGGCACGTCGTCTACATATTATGGATCCTATTCAATCATCACAATTGTCAAAGGATAAAAACTTGAGGCATTCACTAAAATTAAGACCTTCTCCGTGGGTTACTGACAGAGGATAAAAACTTGAGTATTGTGGGTTAGATGTTTTAAGACCTTCTCCGTGAATTTTTCATACTAACTACATTTATTTTTTCTGCAGGATGGGTATGAATTGAGGAAGCAATTTTTATTATACTTGCTAAAACATCGCGGGAATGAAGCTAGAGGAAACTTTCCTGATATTGTGAAAGAATTTCTTAAGCGCATCATTTAGATATTAATTTTTTTGTAATAGATGTTAAGTTGTAACATCACTCAGCTTGTTACATTGCAATAATGGACTTCAGTTTGTGTTATATTGTTTGTATGTGTGGATTTTAACATGTAACTCTGATAAACTATTTCAAAAGCCTGTGGCAACGCACGGGCACTCTACTAGTCCTTAATAAAAAAAGAGTTAACGCGGGTATTCGATGGCCGATGCGGAGCAGCAGCAGGTTGTGGCGGCGGAACCTGAGGAGTGCAGCCGGTCGGCGGTGATCTTCCTTGTGGGCTGCGCCGTGGCCGTGCTCGTCTCCATCGCCATCTCCGTCGCCATCGTCCTCGGGAATCTGTGCGCCTCCATCAGCAGCGGCCACGATGACTACGATAACGCTCTCAAGCTCGTCGCGCTCACGCTCCTCCTTTGCCTGGCCCTCGGCCTGGCTGCCTGCATCCTCGGCATCCTCATTGCTATGCTCGTTCACCGGCACCACGGATACCTGCAAGGAGAGCGGTTAGTCGACAAGTTGCTTCTACTCTGGTGACCCATACATCAAACCGTTTCGGCCGCACGTGCACACTCACGCTGGTTTAGATAAGCCGGATTTATTATAATCGCCGTAATGAGCCCAAGTATAAGACAATGGTTTCCATTGTTAGGCTCCATGCCTCATGCAACACTTCGTCTTTGTTATTCATCTTTTTTCTGGATGTAATTAAGTTTGTCTTCATCGATCCCTTTTGATGTTTCACTCCTGTTGCGACCGCAGTATTTCGCTCCCACTGCGAGTGAGATGCGCGTTACTAGTGGTTATTAATTTTTTAGTGTACGCCTAAAATCCTAGAACCAAGAAATATCCATAAAACAAGAATTTTTTGTGAGTCATGGTCATTAATTGTCAACCCTTCCCCTCATAAACGGTGGCTAGGGAAAACTTTTTCCCGTCAGACTTCGCTAGTGGTGCCATGGATTCGCTTTCCCTATGTCTGCCACCCCATCTGCTGGTGGCAGCGTGGGGAATCCCGGAGCCTCCACCAAGGCTAGTAGTATAGATTAAGATTTTTTTAGTCCTTGCGCTCGGATGAATGGCATCGATTCTTTTATGACTTGGTCTTTTGATCCTCCTCGAGTTTGTCCATCATGACGAAGTTGATGGAGCTCAAGTGTAGATTCCTGTTATCTCCTTGGGGCACCGATGATAGGGTTTCTCAACGTGTTTGCACAATGGTGAGATCTGATAGCAGGTGCTTTGGATCAATTCAAGCGTCCCACAACAATACTGGTGACGCCAGGGCATTAGTCATTAGGGGCACGTACATGAAGACTTCTCGGTTGTCATCGACAATATCAATCCGGCGATGAATGTTTATTATTTATTTCCTTATATCATGATAAATGTTTATTATTCATGCTAGAATTGTATTAACCGGAAACATAATACATGTGTGAATACATAGACAAACAGAGTGTCACTAGTATGCCTCTACTAGACTAGCTCGTTAATCAAAGATGGTTATGTTTCCTGACCATGAACAAAGAGTTGTTATTTGATTAACGAGGTCACATCATTAGTTGAATGATCTGATTGACATGACCCATTCCATTAGCTTAGCACCCGATCGTTTAGTATGTTGCTATTGCTTTCTTCATGACTTATACATGTTCCTATAACTATGAGATTATGCAACTCCCGTTTACCGGAGGAACACTTTGGGTACTACCAAACGTCACAACGTAACTGGGTGATTATAAAGGAGTACTACAGGTGTCTCCAATGGTGGATGTTGGGTTGGCGTATTTCGAGATTAGGGTTTGTCACTCCGATTGTCGGAGAGGTATCTCTGGGCCCTCTCGGTAATACACATCACATAAGCCTTGCAAGCATAATAACTAAGATGTTAGTTATGAGATGATGTATTACGGAACGAGTAAAGAGACTTGCCAGTAACGAGATTGAACTAGGTATTGGATACCGACGATCGAATCTCGGGCAAGTAACATACCGATGACAAAGGGAACAACGTATGTTGTTATGCGGTCTGACCGATAAAGATCTTCGTAGAATATGTAGGAGCCAATATGGGCATCCAGGTCCCGCTATTGGTTATTGACCGGAGACGTGTCTCGGTCATGTCTACATTGTTCTCAAACCGTAGGGTCCGCACGCTTAACGTTACGATGACAGTTATTATGAGTTTATGCATTTTGATGTACCGAAGGTAGTTCGGAGTCCCGGATGTGATCACGGACATGACGAGGAGTCTCGAAATGGTCGAGACATAAAGATTGTTATATTGGAAGCCTATGTTTGGACATCGGAAGTGTTCCGGGTGAAATCGGGATTTTACCGGATTACCGGGAGGGTTACCGGAACCCCCCGGGAGCCAAATGGGCCTACATGGGCCATTGTGGAAAGGTGAAAGGGGCTGCCAAGGAGGGATGCACGCCTCCCCCCCTCCCCTAGTCCTATTAGGACTAGGAGAGGTGGCCGGCCACCTCTCTCTCTTTTCCTCTCTCTTTT
>NC_041382.1:2069270-2083270 GCF_002162155.2 Triticum dicoccoides
TCCTACTCCCGGTAGGAGTAGGACTCCTCCTGCGCCTCCCTCCTTTGGCCGGCCAGCCTCCCCCCTCCATCCTTTATATACGGGGGCAGGGGACACCCCAAGACACACAAGTTGATCCTTGAGATCGTTCCTTAGCCGTGTGCGGTGCCCCCTGCCACCAAATTCCACCTCGATCATACCGTTGTAGTGCTTAGGCGAAGCCCTGCGTCGGTAGTACATCAAGATCGTCACCACGCCGTCGTGCTGACGGAACTCCTCCCCGAAGCTTTGCTGGATCGGAGCCCGGGGATCGTCATCGAGCTGTACGTGTGCTAAGAACTCGAAGGTGCCGGAGCAACGGTGCTTGGATCGGTCGGATCGGGAAGAAGACGTACGACTACTTCCTCTACGTTGTGTGATCGCTTCCGCAGTCGGTCTGCGTTGGTACGTAGACAACACTCTCCCCTCTCGTTGCTATGCATCACCATGATCTTGCGTGTGCGTAGGAATTTTTTTGAAATTACTACGTTCCCCAACAACCCAAGCTTAAACCGGAGTTTCTGGCGGATCTTTTTCGGATATGTGTGGTCGGGGGTGATTTCAATAGCATTAGAAAGAGAGAGGAGAAAAACAATGATAACTTCGACGGCAGGTTATGTTCAATACTATTATTAAAAGCTTAGATCTAAGGGAGATAGAGCTTACTGGTAGACAGTTTACCTGGGCTAATGCTATGCCAAACCCGACATATGAAAAGCTTGATCGGGTTCTCGCCAGCGTGGAGTGGGAACAGAAGTTCCCTCTTGTTACGGTGCAAGCTCTCACGCGGGGAATCTCCGATCACACACCTTTGTTCGTGGACTCAGGGGAGCTGAACCATATAGACAACAAAAACACCTTCTCTTTTGAGATGGCCTGGTTCGAACACGAGGGATTCTTAGACATCATAGCCAGGGAGTGGGCTAAGGGTGTTGGAGGAAGGACGGCGGTCGAGCGCTGGCAGAATAAAATTAGGCATTTGAGAAGTTTCTTACGGGGTTGGGCTAAGCATCTCAGTGGGGTGTATAAGATTGAGAAGGATAGGGTCCTCTCTCTTGTACAAGCCTTGGACGTAAAAGCTGAGTCCGCGTTGTTGCTGCCCGCCGAGCTCCAAGTTAAAAATGAGGTGGAGAAGAGGCTGAAAGAACTTCTCCGCGAAGAAGAATTGAAGTGGGCTTTGCGTGCCAAGGTCCGCAAAGTAGTCCAAGGGGACGCGAATACTCATTTTTTCCACCTCATTGCTAATGGTAAACACAGAAAGAAGCGGATCTTTCAGCTAGAGCAGGATGAGGGTACTATTTTAGGGCAGGATAATCTCAAAACCTATATTACCGAGTACTATAGACAACTATTTGGACCGCCGGAGGCCAATTGTGTGTCCCTCGATGAGTCAAGGGTTGAGGACGTGCCTCAATTGACTGCTGCTGATAATGATATCCTGGTTGCCCCGTTCTCAGAAAAGGAGGTGTTCGATGCTATTGCACAAATGAAAAACAATAAGGCTCCCGGTCCGGATGGGTTCCCAGCTGAGTTCTATAAAAAGTGCTGGCACATTATTAAGGGGGATTTACTACCTATGTTTCATGATCTATTCTCTGGACAGCTTCAATTATTTCACTTGAATTTTGGAACTATCACATTGTTTCCGAAGAAAACGGATGCTGCGAGGATTGAGCAGTTCAGGCCGATCTGCCTCCTCAATGCTAGTTTCAAAATCTTCACCAAGGTCGGGACTAATAGGCTCACACAGATTGCGCAATCTGTGGTGCAGCAATCCCAAACTGCTTTCATGCCGGACAGGAACATCCTTGAAGGGGTGGTTGTCCTTCATGAAACGCTCCATGAAATCCATTCCAAAAAATTAGATGGAGTAATTTTTAAGGTGGATTTCGAAAAAGCGTACGATAAGGTTAAGTGGCCATTCCTCCAACAGGCATTGCATATGAAAGGTTTTGATGAAGCCTGGCGCCGACAGGTCGAATCATTTATGCAAAAAGGGAGTGTGGGAATTAAAGTGAATGACGACATAGGTCATTATTTCCAGACACATAAAGGCCTAAGACAAGGAGATCCGATGTCCCCTATCCTATTTAACATTGTGGTGGATATGTTAGCAATTTTGATAGACCGGGCTAAGGAGAATGGTCAAGTGGGTGGGTTGGTTCCTCATCTTGTTGAGGGAGGTGTTTCCATCCTTCAGTACGCCGATGATACAATCATCTTTATGGAGCATGATTTGGCCAAGGTGAGAAATATGAAGCTTGTGTTATGTCTATTTGAACAATTGACCGGGTTAAAGATTAACTTCCATAAGAGCGAATTGTTCTGCTTTGGTAGAGCCAAAGACGACCAGGAGTCTTATCGGCAATTGTTTGGGTGCGAGCTGAGGAGTTTACCCCTCTCTTACCTTGGTATCCCGATTCACCATCGTATGCTAACAAACAGAGAATGGAAGTGCATCGAGGATCGATTTGAGAAAAAACTGAGCTGTTGGAAGGGTAAGCTCATGTCATACGGAGGCCGTTCGATATTGATTAATTCGGTGCTCACGAGTATGCCTATGTTTCTCTTATCTTTCTTTGAGATCCCAGTTGGTGTTAGGAAACGACTGGACTTCTATCGGTCGCGCTTCTTTTGGCAGGGTGATGAACTTAAAAGAAAATACCGGCTTGCTAAATGGGACATCATATGTAGACCGAAAGACCAAGGGGGTCTTGGTATTGAAAATCTTGAAGTCAAGAACAGATGTCTTCTTAGTAAGTGGTTGTGGAAGCTGTCTTCCGGGACTGAGGCCATGTGGGCGCAGATCCTCCGCAACAAGTACCTCCAAACTAAAACATTGTCCCAGGTCGCAGTCAGGCCGACTGATTCGCCTTTCTGGAAAGGACTACTGAAAGTCAAACAATTTCAATAGGACGAGATTTGTTATTGGAAACGGTACAAGTACCCGTTTCTGGGAGGATACTTGGCTTGGTGAATCACCTTTAGCCATTTAGTATCCGTCTTTATATCGGATTGCTCAACGACGTGAGGTGTTCGTGGCAACGGTATTCCAATCTATCCCCCTTAATATTCAGTTTCGACGGTCGCTAGCGGGCAATCGTTGGGAAGAATGGCTTCATCTAGTTAGGAGACTGATGGAGGTTCAACTTTCTCACCAACCCGATATATTGCGTTGGAAGTTGACTAGTTCTGGAGTATTAACAATTAAATCAATGTATATTGATGTTATTAATTCGACTGCTATTCCAACTTCCAAGTTTGTTTGGGCTGTCAAGGTGTCTTTAAAAATTAAAGTGTTTATGTGATTTGTCCATAAACAAGTTATTTTAACAAAGGACAACTTGATTAAACGCAATTGGACAGGACCTACTAGGTGTAGTTTCTGTGATCGGGATGAGACGATTAAGCATTTATTCTTTGATTGCCCGTTGGCTAGAGTTCTTTGGCGGACAATCCATTTTTAATCTTACTCCGCCGACTTCTGTCAATGCTTTACTTGGGACATGGCTTAATGGGGTTGAGCCTGTTCTCGCACGACATATTCGGGTTGGAGTTTGCACTTTGTTATGGACTATCTGGAATTGCAGAAATGGTTTGTTTTTTAAGAGAACATCACGGATTCATTTTTTGCAGGTTATTTTCCGAGCTACGGCACTGATCCGTTCGTGGTCGCTACTCACTCCGATGGAGGTCAGGGAGCATTTGGTTACTGGATCTATCCGTTGGGAGATGGTCGCTCGGGATATCTTCAACCGGTTTGGATGGCGGTCATGTAATAGGATAGGCAATTAGTTTCCCTATCTATTGTTAGCCAGCCGGTTGTGGCATCTTTTTTCGACTATTTTGTATATCTAGCCGTTTGTAGCTCTGTGTGAACTGCATTTCTCTTTTCCTTTTTTGTTTACCTGGAGACTGTGGAACCTTATTGGCACTTTTGCCTTTTTTTGGTTAATAAGATGGCCGTATGCATCGTTCTGATGCAGAGACCGGGGAGACCCCTCTTTTCGAAAAAAAAAATCTCATGTAAAAGAAGCCTGCTGACGGATGGATGGACAGAATTAACAGCCGTTTCCTTTCCGTAGTGCAACTGCGGCTCATATAGCTATACGTGTTCATAATCGGTTCCGATAGATCAATTCCGACTCCTACTCCTCAACTAACTCCCTGCTATAAAGTATATAGTACAAATTACACCCCCGATGAATCTCCTGTATACGTAGCCCACGGCGGCCGGCGATCACCATGTACCGTGGCTACCACGTCGAGACGGTGCCCTACACCAACCGCGCCCACCTCGTCCCCCGCTCCGGCCGGGCCGCACGCGAGCGCCATGCCACCGACTCCTACTTCGCCGCTTTCAAGAAGCACTACGCATCAAGGATACTCGAGGAGAACGACGACCGCAACGTCCGCGTTAACCGCATCGTCATGGAGCTTGTCGGCGGCGTCCACCGTAGCCTGGCCAACAAAGCTCGCCACTGGGTGGACAACCTCAATTGGGAGGCGGTTGTTCTCAGACACGACGGCGTCAACGCTTATGTGCTGTGCACCGGCAAAATCGTAGTTTTCACCGGGCTACTCCGCCGTCTCCACACCGACGCCGAGATCGCCGCTGTTCTTGGGCACGAGGTACGTAGCTCAGATCGTCTGTTCATCCGGCAGAGCATGCATAGTATTAACTTTTCTTTTGCACTACTACATATTTTATGTATAGTTCGGACACGTTCTTGCAAAGCACACGTCAGAGATGATCGCAAACTTGATCGACAACAAGTGGTGTCCGGCCCTCCTCACTGCCCCATTCCTACGAAGGTACGTAATTAATTAATCGTTCATATCATTTTTATATTTTTCAACATAGTGAATTTTATTGGCTGAAAATCATGCATCAACCCGGTCACCCTGCATAGCTAGAATGCATGCAGCCAGCACGAACACACACAAAGACACACCAGCAACTACCAAAGTCATATAAGACGCTTTGTGCAGACCAGGAAAATAAAAAAACCCCAAAGCAATGTGATGGCTTTGTATTAGAACATGTAGGCTTCCAGATTACCCTAATTAATTGCATTGCACGTACTAAATTAACCATGCAAGTTGACTGATATAGTGATCGTGTTAACTATACATGCAGGCAGGAGATAGAAGCAGATTATATCGGAATGATGCTACTCGCCGCTGCTGGTTACGATCCACATGAAGCCCCTCGAGCCCTTGAGAAGGTCGGAAAGATGGAAAGAAAAACTATATTGGAGAAACTGATGTCTTCCCTCTCTCATCCGTCCTGCAAGAAAAGGTCACGGCTGCTATCGCAACCTAGGGTCATGAGGAAGGCGATGACATTATACACACAAGTGAAAGGAAAGAACAATTGTTGAACCTGCTTCATGGCTTCGACCTGCCGATGACTCCTAGGAGTGGCACTCGCGTCTCCCATGCCCTAGGTAACTTCGATAGAGAAGATGCGAGTAATGTTGTTAGTCAGTAATGCCTTGTTTTTTGCGAGGTAGTCAGTAATGCCTTGTTTTTGCGAGGTAGTCAGTAATGACCTGTGTGCTGAGTCTTGGCCATCGAGGTTGTAACGTTCTATGTGCACAAATTAATATAAACATAATTCTTTGAGAAAAGGTCAGTGTTGGCGAAGATTGTGATGGTGTTTTCGCATAACTTTTGAAACTCTCTAACTAGGTTGGTATGCCCGTTGGTGGATGTCGATGCCCTAAAGAATCTTGTAGAGTAACAAACTATGTATGTACGCATTCTTTCAAATCAGATAATTAGCCAGGTAGTTTCATAGATAGATACTAGCACATATGCACGTGTGTTGCAACGAGAGATAAAATAGTATGCATTTAAAGTCAGTGAGAATTATATATGCACATGAGAAAAGGAACATTTAGTTTCTCGGTTTAGCCGCATGTGAAGGAATCAATCCGATATTTTTTTCATTAATTGATCGAGGGCATTTAAGAGTTTTGTTACGTCATCATACGCCAGAGAAGGCACATGAGTTATTCAATCTACATTTCCTTTCAATCCTTTCAATCAAGGGGATTTTAAGGCATGAAGTTTCTAAATATTCTAGGAAACATGAACAATCTTTTAATCTGGAATAGTTTTAAAAAAATTATGAACACTTTTGGAAAAATGCGAAGAAAATAGGAAAGGGAACATCCTTTTTAAATTCACAATCATTTTCTCAAAACACCAACTTTTTTTATACAAACATTAGCATTATTTGACTTTCTGAACATTTTTTAAAAACACGAACAAGTGTTAAAATTCTTAAGAATTTTAGAAAATGTGTATATTTTATACAAAATAAATAATTGTGAAATTTTAACTGAAAAATATTTTTAAATTTGGAGCATTGTTTAAATGCCATTTTATTTTTAGACATGTAGAACAATTTTGAAAAAAATATTTTTTGAAAAAAGGGGAAATGTTTGGCAAGTTTCGAATATTTCTTAACGTAGGAACAAAATTTTGGAATTCTTAACATTTTCAAAATTTTGTTTTTATTAAGTCCGATTTTCTTTTGAGATTTTTAATTTACGAAATAAATTCTAAAAGAAAATTAAAAATGGAAGGGAAAAAATAGGGACAGAAGAATAAACATAGAAGTAAAACACACAAAAAACAGGCCAGCCCATTATCGGTTATCTTGTGCGAAACTCCGACTAAAAACATGAACATTATTTGAATTTGTGAGCATTTTTTATAAAATGTGAACATGTGTTCAAAATTCATAAGATTTTTATAAAATGCAAATCTTTTATACATGAACATTATTTTTACTTTTGAAAAAATCACTAAAACACGAATATTTTTTGAATTTGGAGCTTTTTTTGAAATGTCATTTTCTGTTTAGACATATTGAACAATTTTGAAAAATAATATTTTTTGTGAAAAAATTGGAAACATTTTGGAAGTTCCGAATATTTTTCAAAATAGCATCAAAATTTTGGAATTCTGAAATTTTTCCAAAAATTGTTTTTTTATTCTGAACGTTTTTTGAGAATTTTTAATTTTAAAAGTAAATTCTAAAATGAAAGTAAACTTGGAAGGGAAAAAGAGATAGCAAAATAAAAATAAAAATAGAAGCCCAATATTGGTTGCTCTGTGGGAAACTTGACTATCTGACGCCGAGCACGGACAATAGAATTTTCCCAGCTGCATGGGCAGAAAAATAAGTGGGATGGCTTCGCTGGGCCATAGCGCGTGGCCCACGTACGAAAATTCTTTTTCTAGCAAGAAAACACATAAAATTTAGTATCACCTCTTTTTTTTTCGATTTGTGCGTGTCATCCTTGCGCAGGGGCCATGCTAATCTTCTCTGTATCATTCCAATTTTATCGGATGTCCCCGAAGGGACAATTTAGTATCACCTCGGATAGAAAAAAATTCTTTTCGAGGGTGAACGGATGAAAAAATTAGCAAAATGCACCTTGCTTTATTATTATTAAAAAAATAGGGTATAGATATCTATAACTATACGCGGGTGGTCCTTATCCTTACTAGTAGAATGTCCGTGCGTTGCTACGGACTGCTAGGGGCAACAATGCGTGTAAATGAATCAAAGAAATAATTAAAGTCGTCTTCAAAGTCAAAACTTATTTTTCCCTCACATATTTAGACGTGTTCCGATGTCAGATGAGCACCCAACGTGCTCCCCGAAATTCAACCGTCTGGACAGTCCGGGTTCCCCAAATTCAACACACATGTGAGGAAGTAATGTGACTATTCAGACTATTTGTGATGTTATCTCCAACACACGGTTGCAACGCAAAACCCCACCCTCACGACGCACCCTCTCTATTTCTCGTCGGACCCTCCCGCTTGGTTTCCCGCCGTAGCGGGACATTTCATGCTGGAGCCCTCTCCTTTAAAATAGGATGACACCCACCTCACTTTCACCATGGCACCCTCTCTTCTTCATACCGTACTTCCTCCCGGGCCGTCAAGGAGGAGTGCCCTGTAGTGCCTGCCCTGCTTGCCGCCATGATCGCCTCCCCCGTGTTTGTGTCGTTCCATCACCGCCATCAAGGGGGAGGAGGTATGTGCCGTCTGTGACGCCCCCAGAGCCAAGAAGGTGAACCCATAACTTTACATACTAACCCTAACCCCCATCCCACTCACTCTCAACCCTCACTCTTATCACAAAATCCATTAACTTGTGTTTTAAGTGAGCTAGTGATCAACATCGCGGTGGACACTCTACCCATGTTAGTGCTAGTAACTCCTGGTTCTATATTGGACCCACCCTTCATCCCGGACTCTACCACGATAGTCCCACGCTCATGTGTTATCACGGAAAAAGAAAGCAATGAATAAAATTGTTCATCCAAAGCATGCAAAATGTCAATGATTCTCTCATCTTCCCTCCCTCTGGCACATGCTTGATTCAATCAGATATTAGTGAATAACTTAAATAGATAATTAAGTGACATGTCCATATATATATATTTATAATTCATTTATTAGTTTATTTAGTGAATGCTATGGTAGGGACCATATGTCATTCGTCTACATATTTTCGCAGCAGTTGAATTCTGCATGTGGCATCCTATTACTCCTTGCCATTGTCTTCACCCACATTCTGATGGTAGGCTAACACCACCTCCCCCTTGCATGTGACGGCTCCTCCATATCTCAACACCTAATTCTGACAGACTGAAGTGCAAGTATGCATTGGTATATAGAGATGTATTACTGTTGTATGTTTTTTGTGGACAATATAATTATTCAATGCACAAGCAAGACATGAAGATAAAATCTTAATTTCTAGAGCGTTTTTGTAAGGGCAACATACATCATCCCTACAAAAACCCTTAAACCAAATAAATTTGAACTAATTAGCCTGTGTGTTGCAACAGGTGTATAAATATGCTAGTGCTTAATTGTCCCAAACATATATCTTTAGGATCCTAATGCACATTAAGCAGCATTGTTGATTTTTTTCTAGCCTTATAGCACTCGTTTTATTCGTACTCCTTCTCCTCCTCCTCTTCACTCACTATCTCTATCTTCCCGATCGAAGCTTGTTGCCAAGCTCGCAACCACCATCAATGGTGCATCCGTCTAAAAATCCCCCAACCTTCCACATCCACACCATGAATTTTGATGGATTATATGCCATTTTCTTCTCCCTTCAGTGTTAAACAATACTATTAATGTAAAAGTAATTAGTGTTCTTCCCTTCAGAGGAGAAGAAAATGCTTGCACGCGGCCACTATACCCCGACCTATCCTGTCTCTCCTACATGATGTGCTTCAAATCCAACAATTTTTTCCGTTACTCCAGCAAGGCTCTCGCGGCGACCATGTGCTCGGAGTGCCGCTTCTGCTGCCATGCATCTTCACTAGTGTGCCTCAAATGTTTGCATGATACTCCCTTTGTAAACAAATATAAGACCGTTTAGATCACTAAATTAGTGATATAAACAGTCTTATATTTGTTCCGGAGGGAGTACATTAGTAGTTGTTTTTTTAGAGATACACGATTATTTTACTCCTAGTAATAGCAATTGGCAATTTGGCATAGTACAACCATAATCTTGGAGTCGTCTATCATTTTGATAAATAGCTATTTGCTATAGATGCAATTATGATGACTGTGTTAAGAATTTGCACAGAGTAACCCTTGCAAACTGAATGAAACAACAAGTCAATCCTGTCCACACTGAAACTGAATCATGCATTAAGGAACATCACACAGAGGAAATTGGAATCCAAACTAACAACAAGAGACGACAACATGGATGCTATCTTATTGCTTTCGAGGTGGATGGCAAGAGCCCTCGCCCGGATGCATGAAATAGTCCTTACTGATTGTGCATAGCTAGCTGAGGAAACGTCGGGTGAAAACAAGGGTGTTGGTACCTTGAGAAATTACACTCTCATGTTGACAAGTGTCGCACAAAACTGCTCGCGGCCATCCTCCTCTAGGCCTTCTAGGCATTTTGACAGACATCCTCTCTGCTTCCCCCGCGCGATGGCCGGCCACCACTACTCCTCCAGAGTGAATCCTTCCAAAGGCACTACATGCGGCGTCGTCCCTGTGGCGTTCTCCTTTCTGCTCGTGCCTTTTGCTCCTTTGACCTCTTTCTTATGAAAATTTACCCGCTTCTCCAAACATGCACTGAAAACTGTAGAAAAAGTAGAACAATGTACATGTGTGAACTGGAATAGTGGAATTAAACCAACCTTCATCAACAGACATCTTTTGAACTATGGTCGACTCTGTACATCATCCAGATTAGCTCATAATGAAAACTAAAATAATGGTTGGCCTTTCCTATATTTTTTTGAAGAAGAAAATAAGAATTGTCAGCACCTACAACCTGGAAGACACTAATCCCTTCAGAAAAGTTTGGCATATAGATTATGATATTATCCTAGCTTATTTATGATTCAAATTTCAACCTTATTCGGGTCAAATTGAGTGGCATCTCAAGGATCTAGTTAAACCACTGGACCAATACAAAATGAAGATCACAACCACGTACATCCATACGGGAATGCACTACATCTTGATATATAAGCATGCTTTTGGTTTTGTATGCCAGGCTCTAAGTTTATATTGAGAAAATAAATTCAGAAAGATGAACCTTAATATTTACAGAAGGATTATGCTCTTTTGCTGGACATGGCCCTTTTTCAGAAGAAAAAAACATGTGTGTATCATTTCAGAAATATACACGAAAGACAAAATTTCAGAATGATACAGCTGTATCTTATTTACCTTGTAAGAAAATGGACTTCCCATATTTTGCTGAAAGAAATCTCAAGTAGTCCCTCCATATCAGCTGAAATAAAACCCTAAGACAATTGCCATGTCAGTAATGGCGGTCCAGTATGATCAGAGCATTCCGTATAGGTGGCTTCAAACATGGAATTGGGCCACAAGGGCACACTCACCAATATGTGGAATCATTTGATATTCTTCGCCTCTCATATGTCTTTACCTGCATAATGACTTTACATTTAGAACAGAAGAGCTAATAATGTGTGCAGACAACATGTACTAAATATTACCTCTTCACAAATATAGCACGGCGAAAGATTGTCTGAAGCAAGTCAACAAATGAATAGTAGGCACCTACAATTGAAGTTGTTCAATTGGAAACTATTTCATAGATGCAAAGACCACGACCATCTATTAAATTCATTGGAAGTTGCTACAACCAAAGTACATCAGTATTTCAGGCCCAAACTGAGGCAATGTCAGGAAGCAGTAAGAGACAACTGATAAACAAGCCAAAGAAAATCAAATCAAAAAGGTTATTTTTTGTTAGCATCTGCACTGACTACGTGTATGTGGCAGTTTTGAAGTCTGGGTCTCCGGGCTGAGTCGGCATATGCACTTCTCATTGTTACTAGGGATCACATGCATATGTTACCACTCTGTACTATCTCCATAGTGATGGGTGTCATAGATATGGTAGCATAGGGATCCTCATTGATTACTTTGTAGGATCTATAGTAATACCTCAACACTGTGATCTATGTGTGGCATGTATCAATCTAATTTTTTGCTTGTTTGTGCAAATGCATGAACACAACATAGAAAGTGCCAATATATAATAGTACTAAAAACCAGGACACGGTGTTTTGGTTCCTAGGTGCATATGCACTCATTGTCTAAATTACACATTTTGGAAAGTTAAAAAATTCGGAATAAAAATCTTGCGGGTATACCCAGACATTCTATGTGCATGCACAAAGTTTCGGTGAAAAACGACGTTCTTTGTGGCTTGTGTAAAAAAATAAAGAAATGAAAATGAATAGTTGTAATGAAGCATCAGAAATTTTCTTTTTTACACAAGCCACAAAAAACCTCGTTTTTCACCGAAAACTTTGTGCACGCACATAGAATATCCGGATATACACGCGGGATTTTTGTTCAGAATTTTCCAATTTTTCAAAATGTGTATTTAGACAATGGGTGCATATGCACCTAGGAGCCATTGCAAATTTCCGTACTAAAAATATAAAACATATTTAGCATTACATGGATAGCCTAGTTAGCCATCAATTAACTGAATATCACATATTAGTTTACCTAGTCTCTCCTAGTTAATTGAATCTAGTCTCTGCTAATGGTTCGCTTTGCATATGCATTTTGTACAGGATTAACAGAATCTACTATAGAACAACACTAATCCCGTACGTTTTATGGGCATCGAGCAGCTATGTTCAGGTCACCAAATCAAGCAAGCAACGGCCTGCACATGAGCTCATTATTTAGTTAATTCAGGGTGAGAGGTTGGTACAGACTTGGGGAGTCTCTGCTTGAACACGTACGGCTGCTGAATCACAAAATCCACCAGCAGAACGCAAAATAGGAATTGCCAAGCGATGCAAGCGAGGGGTTGGAGACGGAGCTCGCCGAGGCGCCGGGGTAGATGAGCGGCTGTGGCGAGGGGTTGGCGTACGAGCTTGCCGGGGCGCCGGGGAAGTGATGTGGTGGCGAGGCCACCGACGACCCGGAGTAGTATCTAAGTTACCCCACCATGACCAGCCTTATGAGAAGATGCAGTAGCACTCAGACACAGCCGCCGTAGATTGAATTTGCAGCGGAATTCCTCGACGGGCCCAATTGACCGCTGCCGTAGGTTGGTACAGTGGAAAAAATAGCCCATGAGTCTTCTGGATCGCACGCGAGACGGCGGACAGACTGCAAACATAAACTCTGTTGATCTCAATTTCGTACATGCCATCGCGACTGCTCGTCGAGCCTGTAGATCCTTTTGCGCCTTCTCTTCTTTGCCCGGCATATCGCGAGCTTCTCGATCCTTTAAGAATTCCCTCTAAAAACTTAACATCACCGTGCGCTGGCCCCACAGTAGGCGCCAACGGTCGTGGTTTTGTCACGGCAGATGTCTTAGTGTGAGGATTTAGTCATGAGGCCATCGCAACTACGCGGTAGCTTGAACAGGGTTGATCGGAATCGAGAGACGCGAGATTTTACCCAGGTTCGGCCCCTCGTGGTAGAGGTAAAAACCTATATCCTGCTTGAATGATATTGATGATGATGATGATGATCTCGGTCACAAAGATGGTTTTTCGCTACTTCTATCTCGAGAGCATCTACCTTGATCATGTCTAAGACTTGTCTGTTTGTCTAAAACCTGTAAAACCTGATCCTCTTGGGGTCCCTGCCCCTTCTTATATAAGTTGAAGGGGTGGGTTAAATGTGAAATCCTAGTAGAATTATGACTTAGCCTATTTCTGGCTTATTAACCCTAAGCTTCTTAACGTGGGCTTTTTCTTATCTCCAAGTGGCTCATTTTCATGGCCAAGTAGATGCCAGGTTAGGATCTGGGTTACAATCTATCGGGTTATGACTTAACAGGTATGCTTAAGTCCAGAATACCTTAGCGCCAGGGTGATTTAAGCCCATAGATGACTTAACGCCAGGAGCTGGGTTTGCAGTCTGAATATTCAAAACGGCTCAACACCTTCTCAACATAATGGAATTACAGAAGTGTAATCCCACCCTCATCTCTACTCCTAATCTACTCCTAATGGATGAATTGGTTGAATAGTCCCCCCACTTTCAACCGGTTTATTTTCAACCGGTTTTCCTTCGTCCCACCTCCCACCAACCCCTCCCATCGGTTTTTCTCTTTTCTCGTCTGACCGGCAATACCCAACGTATTTATGGTAACCAATCATAATTAATCCACGTATAGTAATAAATCAATCCAGGTATGGTAAGGTCATAACTCAGGAAATTTTGAATATGGTAATTATATGGTAATAAATTTAAATTACCCCAAAGGCTATCAATCCAGGTATGGTAAGGTCATAACTCGGGAAATATCGAATATGGTAATAAATTTAAATTACCCAACGTATTTATGGTAATCAATCATAATTAATCCACGTATAGTAATAAAACCAATACAGGTATGGTAAGGTCATAACTCAGGAAATTTTGAATATGGTAATTATATGGTAATAAATTTAAAT